>NW_027800255.1:0-3051 GCF_054177405.1 Leptonychotes weddellii | reverse complement strand
CTCCATGCTATTCCTTATGTTCCACAAATAAGTGAAACCTTATGGTAATTGACTTTCTCTGCTTGACTTATTTCACTTAGCATAATCTCCCCCAGTTCCATCCATGTTGATGCAAAAGTTGGGTATTCATCCTTTCTGATGGCTGAGTAATATTCCATTGTATATATGGACCACATCTTCTTTATCCATTCATCTGTTGAAGGGCATCTTGGCTCCTTCCACAGTTTGGCTCTTGAAGATATTGCTGCTATGAACATTGGGGTGCATATGGCCCTTCTTTTCACTACATCTGTGTCTTTGGAGTAAATACCCAGTAGTGCAATTGCTGCGTCATAGGGTAGCTCTATTTTTAACTTTTTAGAAACCTCCATACTTTTTCCCAAAGTGGCTGTACCAGCTTGCATTCCCACCAACAGTGTAAGGGGGTTCCCCTTTCTCCACAAACTCTCCAACATTTGTTGTTTCTTGCCTTGTCAGTTTTTGCCATTCTAACTGGTGTATGGTGGTATCTCAATGTGGTTTTGATTTGAATTTCCCTGATGGCTAATGATGAACATTTTTTCATGTGTCTGTTAGCTATATAAATATGTTTTCTGCAAATAGTGACAGTTTTACTTGTTATTTCCACTTACATTTTTTAAAATTTATTTTTCGGGGTGCCTGGGTGGCTCAGATGGTTAAGCGTCTGCCTTTGGCTCAGGTCATGATCCCAGAGTCCTGGGATCAAGTCCCCCATCGGGCTCCCCGCTCTGCGGGAAGTCTGCTTCTCCCTCTGCCTCTCTCTCTCTCTCTCTCATGAATAAGTAAATAAAATCTTTAAAAATAAATAAATAAAATTTATTTTTCTTCTCTGATGCTATGGCTAGAACTTCCAATACTATGTTGGATAAAAGTGGCAATAGTGGGCATCCTTGTCTTATTCCTGATCTTAGAGGAAAAGCTTTCATCTTTTCCCTGTTGAGTCTGATGTTAGCTGTTGCTTTGTCATATATGTCCTTTAATATGTTGAGCTATGTTCCTTCTATACCCACATTGTTGAGAGTTCTTATCATAAATAATAGTTGAATTTTATCAAATGCTTTTTTCTGCATCTATTCAGATGAAAACATGGTTTTTATCCTTTTTGGTTAATATGGTGTATTACTGTGATTCATTTGTGAATGCTGAGCAATCCTTGCATCTCTGGAATAAATCCCACTTGAACATGGTGATGATCCTTTTAATGTATCATTGAATTTGGTTTGCTAATAGTTTTTGGGGATTTTTGCATTTGTGTTCATCAGGAATACTGGCCTATAATTTTCCTTTTTTGTGGCGTCTTTCCCTGGTTTTGGGATCAGGGTAATATTGATCTCCTTTAATGGTTTTGGAAGCATTCCTCTTCATTTTTTTGGAATATTTTCACCAGGATAGGTATTAACTCTTTATTGTTTATTATTTTTTTGCAAAAATTGTCTATAATTGTGGGGAACAGAATCAATAAACAAAGATATTATTAATTTCTCTTGACTAAAATAAAACAGACAAAAAACATTAATCATAATTTAAAAGATCTCATTGTATTTCATAAAAAGAAATAAAATCAGTAAAAATAAGCTTTCCTAGATAAAACCAACTAAAGATTAATAAAATTATTTTCAAGAGAAATATTTTTGTGAACATGCTTACTCACAGGAAATTTAGAGTCTCACCTCCAGTCCTACATCAAAACAAATTTCTTTTTTTTTTTTTTTTGGCATTAATTTTTTTATTAAGTTCAATTAGCCAACATACAGTTCATCATAATTTTTTGATGTAATGTTCAGTGCTTCATTAGTTGCACATAACACTCCGTGTTCATCATGTCATGTGACCTCTTTAATACCCATCACCTGGTTACCCCATCCACCCACTATCCTCCCTTCTGCAACCCTCTTTAAATATTTGGTAGAATTTATCTTTGAAGCTATCTGGTCCTGGGCTTTTGTTTGTTTGGAGGTTTTTTTTTTATTGATTCAATTTCATCAATAGTAATCTATCTATTCAGATTTTCCATTTCATCCTGACTCAGTCCTGGAAGAGAGTATATTTCTAGGAATTTATCCATTTCTTCTAGCTTGTCCCATTGGTTGGCAAGAAATTGTTCAAAATAGTCTTTTATTATCCTTTGTATTTCTGTATCATCAGTTGTAACTTCTCTCCCATTTCTGATTTTACTTATTTGGGCACTCTCTTGTTTCTTGATAAGTCTGGCAAAAGGTTTGTCAATTTTATCTTTTCAACGAACCAACTCTTAGTTTTACTGATTTTTTTTATTGGTTTCTTAGTCTCTATTTTATTTATTTTCACTCTAATCTTTATTTCCTTCCTTCTACTAACTTTGGGCTTTGTTTGTTCTTTTTCTAGTTCCTTCAGATATAAGGTTGAATGTTTATTTGAGATTTTCTTTTTCAATCTTGAGATAGGCCTGTATTGCTATAAACTTACCTATTAGAACTGTTTTTGCTGTGTCTCAGAGGTTTTGAAACATTTTGTTTCCATTTTCATTTGTCTTGAGTTTTAATATGATTTCCTCTGATTTTTTTGTTGACCCATATTGTTTAGCTTCACATGTTTGTGCTTGTTCCAGTTTTCTTCTTGTAATTGATTTCAAGTTTCAAACTGTTGTGTTCAGAAAAGATGGTTGATATGATTTCAGTCTTCTTAAATTTACTGAGAGTTGTTTGCAGCCTAAAATGTGATCCATCTTTGTGAATGTTCCCTGTACACTTGAAAAATACGTATTCAGCTGTTTTTGGTGGAATATTCTATCTATATCTGTTAAGTCCTCTGGCTAATATGTAATTTAAGGCCAACATTTCCTTATTGATTTTCTCTCTGGATGATTGATTCATTGATGTAAGTGGAATGTTAAAAATCTCCTATTATTGGAGGGGTGGAGCAAGATGGCGGAGGAGTAGGAGACCTGGATTTCGTCTCCTCTCAGGAATTCAGCTGGATAGGGATTGAACCGTTCTGATCACCTACAAACTCAACAGGAGATTGAAGAAAAGAAGAGCAACAACTCTCTCA
>NW_027800254.1:0-283 GCF_054177405.1 Leptonychotes weddellii | reverse complement strand
CTCTTCTTTTCTTTGATCTCCTGTTGAGTTTGTAGGTGTTCAGAATGGTTTGATCCCTATCCAGCTGAATTCCTGAGAGGAGATGAAATCCAGGTCTCCTACTCCTCCGCCATCTTGCTCCGCCCCCGATCATGTGGTATTTCTATTTTTAATTTTTTGAGGAACCTCTGTACTGTTTCCTAGTGGCTACACCAGTTTGCATTCCCACCAACAGTGCATGAGTGTTCCCTCTTCTCCACATCCTCACCAACACTAATCATTTCTTGTCTTTTTTATACTAGCC
>NW_027800252.1:0-283 GCF_054177405.1 Leptonychotes weddellii | reverse complement strand
GTATCCACTGCTGGCAACAGAGACATACCGCTATCCACTGCTTGCCACGGAGACATACCGCTATCCACTGCTGGCCACGGAGACGCACCGGTATCAACTGCTGGCCACGGAGATGCGCCGATATCCGCTGCTGGCCACGGAGATATTCCGGTATCCACTGCTGACCACGGAGGCATACTGCTATCCACTGCTGGCCACGGAGACGCGCCGGTGTCTGCTGCTGGCCACGGAGACGCACCGGTGTCCGCTGCTGGCCACGGAGATGTGCCGGTGTCCGCTGCTG
>NW_027800251.1:0-283 GCF_054177405.1 Leptonychotes weddellii | reverse complement strand
TCATCACGTAACCGCTTTTCTTCCCCTTCATTTGTAAAACGGGGATAAAACTATTACAAAACGAATCAGGCCACTGTAACAATTATGTGAAGTAATACACACATATAGAACACAATTAAGAAATATTCTGTGCTATTACCATTCAAAAGGAGGGTAGCTGCCTTAATCAAGGACACTGCTCTACAATGTGCCCAGATCCCAATCGTCATGACAGCAGGCCCTCTACCTGACTTCTCTCAGAATTCAGGGACTGGGGGGGCGGAGCAAGATGGCGGAGGAGTAG
>NW_027800250.1:0-283 GCF_054177405.1 Leptonychotes weddellii | reverse complement strand
CCAGGCTATTGTTTACTCCGTGGTTTCTCTTGCCAAGCTCGGCTTCCACGAGTCAGGACCCCCCCAGTTAGCCTGTACCATGTCCAAGTCCAGGGTGCCAGAGTAATAGGTCTCTATGCTTATAGTTCTCCATTAGTTTCCTGATTTTCTGGGATAACTTGATATCAAAATTTACCTCCCTTTCTTGGTTTATTCAAACGTCCAGGGTCCTCAGAGATGAGTACTTATTATTATAATACGGCAACCCCAAGATTTATATAAAACATATAATCACAGTAACTGG
>NW_027800249.1:0-283 GCF_054177405.1 Leptonychotes weddellii | reverse complement strand
CATTAGTGACCCAGTATTACACACTGAGGAAGAAACTATTTTAGCATAAAAATCAAACTAAAAAGAATTTGCAATCCTTTTCAAAAATTGTATGTTTTATAAGAATAACACTAGGTAATTAACACTGATTCACTTTTAATTTTAAATCTAAATTTCTCAAAAACTATTTCAGAATAGTTTTATTTCCTGACGTAATGAAAGCAGGTTATCTGCCCATGTGGACTGTCAGGGCTTTTGATTTTGATTGGGATGGCATTGAAGGTATAGATTGCTCTGGGTAGCA
>NW_027800248.1:0-283 GCF_054177405.1 Leptonychotes weddellii | reverse complement strand
GAATTCAATTCCTTTTGATTATAGGATTGAGGTCTTCAGCTCCAAGGCTGCCCCTTTCCACAGGCAGTTCACAGCATGGCTGTTTGCTTCTTCAGGGCCAGCAGGAGACTGTCTGTCTAACCTCAGGAAGGACTCAGTCCCTCTTAAAGGGCTCATCTGATTAAGGCAGGCCCACCTAGGATAATGTCTATTTCCCTTATTTCTTTTTTTTAAATTTTATTTTATTATGTCATGTTAATCACCATACATTACATCATTAGTTTTTGATGTAGTGTTCCATGAT
>NW_027800247.1:0-283 GCF_054177405.1 Leptonychotes weddellii | reverse complement strand
CTCTGCAAAAATATTTGCAAGAAATTCTACATGGCTACCTTTGATGTTTAGAGTTTAGGATAAATCTGTATGACCATAAGAACAGACCAGACAATTGACCAGAAAGTGACAAATCTGTGGCAAAAATATTCAATGCCTATAGGTAGGGTAGACCACCCCAAAAAGGCTTGCAAAACTAGGGGAGATCCTCGTTATTCACGGACTCCGTATTTGCAAAGTGGCCTGGTGCTCAGTGAAACCTCTAACCCCCAAATCAACACTCATGGTCACTCACGGGCATGTG
>NW_027800246.1:0-283 GCF_054177405.1 Leptonychotes weddellii | reverse complement strand
CAATTTCTAAATGTTTATTAATATTATATAGAATTATGACAGATTTTTATATATTGACTTTGTTTCTTCAGAACTTGATAAACTTATTAGTTGTGTAGTTTTTTGCCAAATTCTTCTCTAAGTAGAAAGCCGTATCTTCTCTGAATTGAGAGAATTTTATTTATTCCTTTCCAAGTGGCGTGTTTTTCTTTTTTTTTTTTAATTTTTTTATTCTTATGTTAATCCCCATACATTACATCATTAGTTTTAGATGAAGTGTTCCATGATTCATTGTTTGTGCATA
>NW_027800245.1:0-283 GCF_054177405.1 Leptonychotes weddellii | reverse complement strand
CTTAATTCTTTTATTAGTGTTTATTAATCTTAGATAATCTCCCCCTTTTATTTCATCAATGTTGCTCACAAATTGTCACATCAGCTATCACATTATTATAACTGGTAGTGTAAACAAACAATTCTCTTAGATTGATCTGATTAAGGCAGTGCTGATTATTGAATTAAATTATTGAAATGTATGTCACATAAAAAAGAGCATACAAATCATAAGCATACATCTCAATGTAATCCAACACCATAATCAGTAGGACATTCCCAGCACCCCAAAGAAGATGTGGTAT
>NW_027800244.1:0-3051 GCF_054177405.1 Leptonychotes weddellii | reverse complement strand
TTGCCCATTTTTAAATTGGGTTATTTGTCTTTTCATTTATATATTCTGGATGTTAGACCTTTATCAGATAGATGATTTGCAAATATTTTCTCTCATTCTATGGATTGTATTGTCACTTTCTTAATTGTGTCCTTTGAAGCACAAACATTAATTTTGAATAAGACCATTTTAACTATTTTTCCTTTAGTTGCTTTGCTTTAGGTATCTTAGCAATTTTTAAATCAATACTTTTTTTTACTCTTTATTTTCAAAGTGCTCCTCACTCACAGCAAGTACCCACTCTATTCCTAGTTCTTTTATGCAGATGAACTTCCTCCTACTTTCTGAGAAGGCTGAGATTATTTGCCTTAAATTCCTCAACTATTTGAGTTTCAATGTATTTTCGTTCTTCCTCCTCTTGTCACACCCCCCCTTTGAAATACAGACATTTT
The DNA here is from genome assembly GCF_054177405.1 of Leptonychotes weddellii. NCBI lineage: Eukaryota > Metazoa > Chordata > Mammalia > Carnivora > Phocidae > Leptonychotes > Leptonychotes weddellii. Next base: position 2,620 of record NW_027800244.1, on the reverse strand, counting down.
GCTTTTCTTTTTTAAGATGAATACCTCCACCTGGGCCATTCCATCCCCCTCCTCTAGGACTTTGATTCGGTAGTTGGCCTCCCTCTCCCTCAGAGCATCAGTAATCTCTCCTCTGCTATTCTTTTTCTGGTCTCGTATAATCTCAGGTCTCTGTTTCCCCTTTAAAGAAAAATATTGGGGGCAGAGACTTTCCTCAATTTTATTTTTCCTTTAACCTACCAACCTCTTTGACTTTCCCCCTTACTTTTAATCTTGAGAGAGCTGTTTAACCTCATGTAAAATATTGCAATAAATTTCTCAGTGATCTCTAAGTACCTGGTCTCCCACTTTGACTCATCTTACACACTTTCCATGAGATAAATCTTCCCAGAGTAAAGTTCTTACCACCTAACTCTCCTACCCAGAAACTTCTGATGACTCTTTTAATAATGAGTTATCTATAAGACTCCCTAGTCTAATATTCAAAGTTCTTTGTAGTATGTTTTCTCAACTCTGAGACATCTGGACAACCCACTCTTCCCTGAACACCCTCTCCCCAGTCCTGCCTAATGCCCCCTCCCCAGAATGCCTGTCTTCCTTTGTCTCTTCTTATGGAAGTTCTGTCTTTGTTTAAATGTCGAAGTCTATGGCACTCTCCAATCTTTAAATCCCTGTCACATTGCAAACTTCTGTGCGGACCTTATTATGCTGTCTTACATTGTAGCTTTTTAAAATAGATTGTATTTCTAGTCTCTCTAAAGACAAATAACTTGTCCATCTCGGGGCCCTCTCTAGCAACCAGACAGGGCTTTAGATCTAGTAGGTAATGAGTAAGTATCCCTAACTTGATTTTATTTGAAAATAAGAACCTGAGCACCCACATCCTTGGAGAAAAATGTGGAAAAGAGAAAGCAGAAAACATAAGGCAGGCAGAGACTGGTGAGGCTGAGTAAGTAATTTATGCTTTAGCTTTACAGTGAATCAGATCACAAGCCCAAAACTTCATTTCTTGTGAATGTCATTTTTGGCTTTTAAAACTAATCCGTGCTTAGCAGATGCATTCTTTATTTTCAAAGCTCTAAGGGTAAAAAAAAAAAAAAAGTGGAACTGGTTGAGTAAAATTATGTAGAGTCACCTTATCTGACAAATTATATCATCTGTTCTGAATGAAGTCCCTAAAATTGTTATGAAGAATGTCTTGTTCATCTCCCAGTTATGGAGAAAGGGAAGTAGCAAGTTGCAGGAACTTTTGAACTGTGAAGTCTTGCATATACGTTGACCTTTAAAGTTTAAAAATATTTCCTACAGAACATGGGTCAGTTGATATGCTACTAGTTGATGGGCAGTGATGGTCTCTTGACTGCCTCTTGAAGTCACTCTTAATGGGTTGATGGGTCATAACATCAGTATCATGACCAAACTCATTATGGAATCAAAGATAAACCCAGTATCAAATTTTTATATTAAAAAGTTTTGGGTTAACCTATATACTAGATTGTATTCATACCTCCCTTATATGCATAGTGTTATTAACTCTATTAGGTACTCAGATAAGGTAAATTGATTAAATATTTACCTGTCTGGGTAGGGTGACTGAGAAGTGATTTTAATTTTTAGGTTTCAATAAGATACTCTTTATTATTTTTTATTTTCATTTTGGGATATTCAAATTGATTTCTAAACTATAAGCTATTGAAAACTGGGAAAAACCATTCCATATTTTCTTGTCCTAATTGAACTCCTTTAGGATTCTAATGATCCAATAATACTAATAATGATAATCCCTAATATCAATTGAGTGCTTACTAAGGGCTAGATACTTTCCTAAATACTGCATGTTCATTATTTCCTTTAATTCTCATGGCAAGTTTGTGAGACATTTTCTTCTCTTTTCAAAGGAGAAAATGAGGCTTCAGTATTTGCTCAAGGTCATTACATTACATAAGTGGTTGAGCCAAGATTGGAACCCAGGCAGTATGACTCCAGGGTCTGTGCTCCCAAGCATGCCATTTCTTTCAATAAATATGTATTCATTATGATGCTAATTAGAACCAAGCTGTGAACATGGCATATGTGCAGTGACATCCTGTCTATGTGTTTATTGTGTAATGTACCCAGGATGCTATGAGCCCACAGCTGGTGTCCATTAATGATAGTGGTGTGAGAATTTAAAAAATAATTTCCAGAGCATCTTGGTTACAAGGCTTTACATCATTTTCATTATTCAGTGATCTTTAAATTCTTGGGCTTAAAAGAGATTTGTTATTTGGATATCTGAAGAGGTTTTTTTTTCTTCTAAAAGTTATATTTGAAGTGGGAGTAATGGAAGACTATAGTGCGCTTTCTGATATTTCAGTAGGATTTTAAAAATTTTTCTTCCTTCTAAGGTATTTCTCTACCTATGTCCTTCCAAGGGAAAGATAGAGGGGGCAACTTTCAGATTTTCTTTATATCATCACTAAATTTATTGAATGAGAGAAAAATAAAATTTAAAGACTTTTAAGGAGCTTTTTTTTTTTTTTTACGGTTTTACTCACATGTGGAATTTTTTTTTCTTTTTTTTTTATTCTTATGTTAATCCCCATACATTACATCATTAGTTCTAGATGAAGTGTTCCATGATTCATTGTTCGTGCACAAC
>NW_027800243.1:0-13690 GCF_054177405.1 Leptonychotes weddellii | reverse complement strand
TATTCTGTGGCTTTAGGCTGGAATGCTCTGAATATATCTGTGAAGTCCATCTGGTCCAGTGTCAACCTCAGAGAGTCGTGGACCTGGGGTGGTGAAGGAACTGAGGAAAAGAGATGACAGTTTTGCGAGGCACAGGGGACCCCGAGCAATCAGCCCAAGGTCCCGAGGTTTATTTTCCATAATCTTATATACCTTCTACAGTGATATAGATCTATAATGATTTACAGCAGGACCTTAGTAAGGCACATTCTTCCATGTACATAGGATTAGTCCAGCGTGTATGATAAGAATCTTTAAAGCAGGACAAGGGAACAAAGAGGGGAGTGCACAGTGTGCTATTTACAGGGCAAGGGAACCAAGAGGGGAGTGCACAGTGTGCTGTTTACAGGTGGCTTCCTGTCTACAAAACATCTTCTGCTGCATACTTTAGAACAGACCACACACGTCCCAAGGGCATTTCACTCTGATCCTTTTGGCTTATTTTTAACCCAGCAAATTGAATTTTCAAAGATCTCGGAGTCTGAACGAACATGTGCCAGTGGTTGTTGTGGCGTTCTGTTTCCCACTGTCCAGTGTATCATTCACTGATATTATTGTATCATCATCAATGTGTTTCTTTAATTGTGTTATTAATTGGTTTATGTCATTGGCTGCTCCCATGTTAGGGGCACAAATATTTACAATTGTTAGATCTTCTTGTTGGATAGACCCCTTTAATTCATTATGATAGTGTCCTTCCTCATCTCTTATTGCAGTCTTGGTTTAAAATCTAATTTGTCTGATATAAGGATTGCTACCCCAGCTTTCTTTTGATGTCCATTAGCATGATAAATGGTTTTCCACTCCCTCACTTTCAATCTGGAGGTGTCCTTGGGTCTAAAATGAGTCTCTTGCTGAGAGCATATCAATGGGTCTTGCTTTTTTATCCAATCTGATACCCTGCATCTTTTGATTGGGGCATTTGGCCCATTTACAGTCACGGTAACTATTGAAAGATATGAATTTAGTGCCATTGTATGAGCTGTAACATCACTGTTTCTGTATATTGTCTCTGTTCCTTTCTGGTCGGTGTTACTTTGGGGCTCTCTCTTTGTGTAAAGGATACCCTTTAATATTTTTTGCGGGGCTGGTTTAGTGATCACAAATGTTTTAGTTTCTGTTTTTCCTGGAAACTCTTTTTCTCTCCTTCAATTTTGAATGACAGCCTTGCTGGATAAATAAAGTATTCTTGGCTGCATATTTTTCTCGTTTAGCACCCTGAATATATCATGCCAGTCCTTTCTGGCCTGCCAGGTCTCCGTGTTTAGGTCTGCTGCCAGTCTAATGTTTCTACCCTTGTCGGTTAAGGACCTCTTGTGCCGAGGTGCTTTCAGGATTTTCTCTTTGTCTCTGAAATTTGCAGGCTTCACTACTATATGTCGAGGTGTGGACCTGTTTTTATTGATGTTGAAGGGGGTTTTCTGTGCCTCCTGGATTTGAATGCCTGTTTCCTTCCCCAGATTAGGGAAGTTCTCCACTATAATCTCTCAAATATACCTTCTGCCACCCCCCCTTCCTCTTCTTCTGGGATCCCAATTATTCTACTCTTGTTCCGCTTTATGGTATCACTTATCTCTTGAAATATCACGTCATGATCCTGTCGTTTATCTCTCTTTTTCCCCAGCTTCTTTATTCTCCGTCATTTTGTCTTCTATATCACTAGTTCTCCTTTCTGCCTCATTTATCCTAGCAGTTAGAGCCTCTATTTTTTTAGAGCCTCTATATTTGATTGTATCTCATTCATAGCCTTTTTGATATTGACTTGATTCGATTTTAATTCTTTTATTTCTTCAGAAAGGGATTCTCTAGTGTCTTCTATACTTTTTTCAAGCCCAGCTAGTATCTTTATCATCATTATTCTGAACTCTAGTTCTGACCTCTTATATCCATACTGATTAGGTCCTTCGCAGTCATTACTGCCTCTAGTTCTCTTATTTGAGCTGAGTTTTTCCATCTTGTCATTCTGTCCAGAAAATAGATGAATGAGTGAACAAAATACTAAAAGAGCAACAACAACCCCAGTGAAATATGCACTAAACAAATTAGAAGAGACCCAGAACCAAAAAAAGAAAAAGAATATCATCAGGTGAACAGAACAGAGAAATACACTGGATCCTGTGTGTATTTTTGGTCTGTTTGTTAGAAAACTACATCCCAAAATTGTAAAGAAAGAAAAACATATATATACAAAAATAAAATTAAATACAATGAAAGGATAGAATGTAATTGTAAAAATGAAAGTTAAAAAAGACTTGCAGAAGGTGGTTGCTTTTCTTTTTTTTTTTATTACTAACATACAGTGTATTATTTGTTTCAGGGGTACAGATCTGTGATTCATCAGTCTTACATAATACACAATGGTCACCACAATACATACCCTCCCCAAACGTGATCGCTTTTCTATTTGTAGAATTGCGGCAATTCTTTTCTTAAATCTCCGGTTGAGTTCACAGGTGTTCAAAATCATTTTATAGCTATCTAGTGAGTTCCGGACCAGACAAAACTAAGCTCTCCTACTCCTCTACCATCTTTTTTGATTCAACTTGCTTATATTTTCTTTCTGCATTTTTTAATTATAAAATATACAGAGAAAAATATATGTCTGACTTAAAGAATAAAATTAGCAATCATGCTTTTACCACTCAGATTAAAAAAAAAAAAAAGTTTTTTCCAATGTCTGTAGCTCCCACAGGGCTCCCTTTCTGTTTTTTTGCTGAGTACTTAAATTTGTTCTCTGATATTCTCTCATTTAACTGTCTTTCTCTGCATTGTTTTGCAACCCTTTCACTTTGTTAACAGTGTCCTAGCCACGTTATGTAACTTCTTTCCTAAAACAGTCTCATAGACCATCACACATTATCTCTTTGCTGATTTCCTTTCTTCTAAAGCTTTGTCTCTTCATTTTTCCTCTCAACTCAGACTTTAAAGATTTTTCCTTCTTGTTTTTTTGTGAGTGATCTCCTTTGATGTTTTTTGTATGTATTTTCTTTTCTTCTTGTAGACTGTGGTTAGTGGTTACCAAAATGTATTTTTGTGTCTTTTTAAAACATTCATGGATAAGTATGCTTTTCTTCTTCACCTTGGATACTGGTCTCTGGTTTATAGTCACTATTTAATAATAGATTATTATATTAACATACTGAAAATAAATATTAATAACTTATGTATAAGAACTCTTATATAGTTACAGTATTAATTCTGCCATATGTGTCATAGAAATTTTCTTCATATTTTTTACCTGAGATTATAATTTAGTTAGTATGTTCTTAATGTGAGATTGGGACAAATGAGAGATCATAATTTATAGAGTTGTTTATATGCTAGAACATATTATCTATTTAAACAATTATTAAATATTTACTCTTAAAGAACCTGACTTACTCATTCTATACCTTCTGCAGATTTAAGAAACTCTTAAACGTGACAAGGAGAAAGTTAAGTGAATATGAAGATAGAGAGCTTACTTTCCCTGGAAATTCGAAAACCAATCAAATTGAAATGGGTAGTCAGATTGATATGCTAAAACAGAAGGTAATTTTTAATTAGTTTTGGGACTCCAAAATCATTTAATTTTGGGAAATAAGTCACTCAGTGCTTTGAGCAGTGAAATACAGATTTTTCTATTAATTTTATATACGTGCTACTTTTTTTTTTGGTAACAGCTTTATTGAGATAAAATGAACGTAATATGCATATTCAAAGAGTACCACAATCAATTTTAGAACATTTTTGTCACCCTGTAAAGAAGCCCTGTACCTTTTACCTGTCACCCTATGCTAGTTTCCCCTTTCCTACTCTCCTTAGCCCTAGGGAACCACTACTTACTCTCTGTCTCTATAAATTTGCCTATTTTGGACATTTCATATCAATGGAATCACAGAATATGTGGTCCTCTGTGACTGCCTTCTTTCATTTAGCATAATATTTTCAAGTTATACCTATTTTGTAGCATGTGTCAGTACTTTATTTCTTTTTATTGCTGAATAATATCCCACTATACAGACATACCACATTTTATTTATTCATTTATCAGCTGGTAGACCTTTAGATTGTTTTGCTTTTTGGCTGTTCTTAATACTGCTATTGTACACACACATGTACAAGTTTTTGTGTGAACATGTTTTCATTTCTCTTGGGTACATACTTACAAATGGAATTGCTGGGTCATATGGTAATTCTCTTTAACCTTTTCTTTTTTTTTTTTTAACCCTTTGAGGAACTGCCACACTGTTTTCCAACATGGCTGCACCATTTTACATTTTCGTCAGCAGTGTTTGAAGGTTCTCATTTTTCCTGATTTTTGCCAATGTTTGCCATTATCTGTTGTTTTTATTATAGCCATCCTAGTGGGTGGGAAATGGCATCTTGTGGGGTTTTTTGTTTGTTTGAAGTTTTAAAATTCTAGTTAGTTAACATATTGGTTTCAGAAGTAGAATTTAGTGATTCATCCCTTACAACACCCAGTGCTCATCACAACAAGTACATCATTCATCTAGCCCACCCCCATTCACCTCCACTACAGCAACACTTAGTTTTTTTCTCTATAGTTAAGAGTCTTTTATGGTTTGCCTCCTTTTCTCTTCTTTTTTTCCCCCTTTCCCCTGTGTTCATCTGTTTTGTTTCTTAAATTCCACATATGAGTAAAATCATAGGGTATTTGTTTTTCTCTGACTGACTTGTTTGGCGTAGCATAATACACTTGATGAGTTCCATTGATCTTGTGGCTTTGATTTGCATTTTTCTTAAAGCTAATGATGTTGAGGGGCACCTGGATGGCTCAATTAGTTAAGCGTCTGCCTTCAGTCCTGGGATTGAGCCCCACATCTGACTCCCTGCTCAACGGGTAGCCTGCTTCTCCCTCTCCCTCTGCAGCTCCCCCAGCTTGTGCTCTCTCTCTCTCTCTGTCAAATAAACAAATAAAACTTTAGAAAAAAAACTAAACAAAAACTAATGATGTTGAGTACCTCATCTTTTTATGTGGTTATTATCCATTTCTATATCTTCCTTAAAGAATGAATCAATTCTTTTGACCATTTCTTTATTGGATTGTCTTTTCATTATTGTAAGAGTTATTTATGTATATCCTAAATACGAATCCCTTATCAGATACAGGCTTTTCAAATATTTTCTCTTATTCAGTAGCTTGCCTTTTCACTTTCTTGATGGTGACATTTGAAGCAAAGAAGTTTTTGATTTTGATGAAATATACTTAATCTGTTTTTTTCTTTTGGTGTCCTAAGAAACCATTGCCAAATCCAGTCACAAATGATATATTTTTTTCTAAGAGTTTTATGATTTTAGCTCTTATATTTGGAGTTAATTTTGTATATATGCTATGAGGTAGAGGTCTAATTTTATTACTTTGTCCCACTACCATTTGTTAAAAAGACTATTCTTATTCCATTTAATTGACACCCTTGTTGAAAATCAATTCACCATAATGTGACAGTTTATTTTTAGATTGTCAATTCTAATACATTTATCTATATGTCTATCCTTATGTCACTGCCCAATCAGATTTTATGAGAATTCTTCCCTAGTCGTCTTGCAAATTTACCACTCACTTATGTACTAATAAAAGTGTAGTAGAACTTAACTTGACTCCTGTAGAAATTTTTTGCTTCTTGAAGGAGACTTTTACAAGCTTATGCCTTGCTGACTCCATGATATGATGAGAAGTCAGACTCAAAAAGATAGAGTCCTGTTTCTTTTCTCCATTCATATCTTTAGTCTCTCACTCAGTGCCTCCCACATCCATTTCCATCAAATCTTGGTCATAGGATCTGCTGTCTACTAGTTACTTCATTATGTTTTATTAACTTATTATAAAGCATAGACTCATCCGTAAATTTCACCATCCAGGAAGGAAAAGGTGAACTCTGGGCTGTCAGCTTTCCTGTTTTGAAATCTTGGTAATCCATCATCTTGTAATTCACAATTAGATACTATTTTGACCTGGTTCTTCTGTATAACACAGGTGCTGATCCTGTTCTTGGCACAGATCCTACATTCTCAGAAAATACAGTTGTCTGTATCCATCTTCTTTTACTTTAAATAGAAAGATACATTCTTTAATAGCTCAATAAATAATTAATGGAATAAATATTTCATTACATTATTTCAAGAATACAGCTGTAAAATATCAGGTAGTATTTAATTGAGTTATCAGAGACAAATAGTAGATTAGCAATTTGAATGCCATAAATTTTCAAAGCCAGTTTGTATGATATGGGAAAGCATTGTGATACAACATAAAGATGAGATGGTCTTACTTACCTCCCCACATAAACAAGCTTGGAGTAAGATAAAGGAGAAATTATATTTAATTAATTATTTTTAATTTTTTATTTTTTTAAAGATTTTATTTATTTATTTGACAGAGAGACACAGTGAGAGAGGGAACACAAGCAGGGGGAGTGGGAGAGGGAGAAGCAGGCTTCCTGTGGAGCAGGGAGTCTGATGTGGGCTCCATCCCAGGACCCTGGGATCATGACCTGAGCCAAAGGCAGATGCTTAACGACAGAGCCACCCAGGCACCACCTATATTTAATTTAAATAGTGCCAATGGACAGTACATTTGTTTTGCTACTGAAAAGATTAAAAATGATTCCATAATGTTCTCTTTATTTCCTCACTGATGAAAGGAGAATGAAGATTGAGTATTAGATTGATTAGAATTTAGAATTTCAGTTAATGGAGATCAGGTAAAAGGTCCAATTTTGGTTATTAAACTATTCCTAGTTTTTCAGCTGTTATACTTCAAATCATATTGTCTTTCTGCTTGCCGGTCTTTCTTCTCCCCTAACTTGAGAGGAAAATCTATAGAGGCATTCTTGCCTAGTTGTAATAATTTGTAATTGAAGCGTATCTTAGAGAAATGTCTTAAGAGAAAGGAAGATGGTAACAGAGTAAGAGGAGTCTAAGTTCACCTAAAACCTGAAGACTGACAGAACAAACTCCACAACTAAAGAGAGGGAAGAGGACACATCGAAGAAGGTAGAAGTACAGAGATGTGGTTTAGGAGAGAAACAGATCGTGGCTGTTATAGAGGGGAGGGATTCATGGTCATAGAGAAGGGCAGGAGAGGCGTACATGGAAATGCCCAAAGAGAACGTTTCCTCATACCCACTGGCTTGGAAGATGAGAGGGGCTGAATTTCATGAGTTCTTACAACAAGGGGGGCTTAAAGCCTGGAGTTCTAAAGGTCATCAGGCTTAGCTGGGATAGAGCCTGTAGGGCACTGTGCTGCTCTTGGAGAGAAGGCAGGTAAACAACCCGGGAGCATACATCATGGAAACAGTGATCTGAACAGTGCCTGGGTCATACGGTGGGGAGATTACTCACTCTTCTCAGAGCATGTCCCTGAGAGGCAGTGTTCACGGAGATACTTCTCTAGGAACAAAGGAACCAGCTGGTGCCATTTCCCTCCACTGCCCCTCAGCACCAACACAGAGCCTCCTGTGGGAAGCGGTGCAGCTCTGACACTGGCTGTCTAATTTGCTTACATCAAACCATTCCCTTGCACTCCAGTGGAACTGCCCTGATCAATCATTCTTGCCTCAGTTCCAGCACAGCAGACCTTCCCCCCGCCCCCAGAAGACCCTTGCCCACACCACGTCTCCTGAAGATTCAGGAGGGCCTCAGTTCCAGTGGAGGTGGTGACAGGTCTCATTTCACAAGCACACCAGAGCACACCTAATTTAAAAGTTGCTACATTCCAGCCAGGTACCAAACACTGCCCACAGCAGATGGGGAGAGCCTCTGCAGATGACTGGCCTAAAGGATACAGCAGCCAGAACACAACAGCAGAGTGCATGCAGCACACACTGCAGACACTACCCTAAGTGCCAGACCCTGGGCACTACATGACGTCTTTTTCCTAAGTCCATTACTTTCAGGAGCAGGTGACATAACTGGCTTTTCTAACACAGAGAAGCTGGTAGAGACGTAGACAAAATGAGAAAACAGAGGAATTTATCTCAAAAGGAAGAACAGGATAAGGCCATGGGGCCAGAGATTTAAGTGCGACTGATATAAATATCATGCCTCATGGAGGATTTAAAGCAGTGATCATAAGGATACTCACTGGACTTGAGAAAAGAATGGAAGACATCAGTGAGACCCTTACAACAGAGATAAAAGAATTAAAAAAGAATCAGAGATGAAGAGTGCAATAAATGAGATTAGAAACATACCTGATGCAATGAACAGCAGGCTGGAAGAAGCAGAAGAACAAATTAATGACCTAGAAGACAAAGTAATGGAAAGCAATAAAGCTGAAGAAGGGAGAGAAAGAAGAATTATGCAAAATGAGACAAGACCTCGGGAACTCAGTGACTCCATCAAAAGTAATAACATTTGTATTGTAGGAGTCCCAGTAGAAGAGAGAGAAAAGGGGTAAGAAAATTTATTTCAAGAAATAATAACAGAAAGCTTCCCGAATCTGGGGAAAGCAACAGACATCAAGATGTAGGAGGCACAGAAAACTCCCATCAAAATCAACAAAAGGAGGCCAACACCAAGATACATTATAATTATTTGCAAAATATACTGATAAAGAAAACATCTTAAAAGCAGGAAAACAAGTCAGTAACTTCCACGGGAAACCCCTTAAGGCTATCAGGAATATTTTCAACAGAAACTTTGCAAGCCAGAAGGGAGTGGCATGATATATTCAACATGGTGAATGGGAAAAATCTGTAACCAAGAATACTCTATCCAGCAAGCCTATTACTCAGAATAGAAGGAGAGATAGAGTTTCCCAGACAAAGATTAAAGGAGTTTGTGACCACTAAACTAGCCCTGCAAGAAACATTAAAGGGGACTCTTTGAGTGGAAAAGAGAGACCAGAAGTGACAGTATAAAGGCAAGAAACACAAAAGTAACAAAAGTGAAGATTTATGTAAAAAATAATTTAAGGAACTCAGAAAAAAAGTATATAAAATGCAGCTTTTGAAAGCATGGGGAGAAGAAGAGAAAAGAATTGGTTCAAACTTAAATGACCAACAACTTAATATAGACTGCTATATGCAGAAGAGGTTATATACAAATTATATACCAAAAACCACTAATAGGGGTGCCTAGGTGGCTTGGTTGGTTAAGCATCTGACTCTTGATTTCAGCTCAAGTCATGATCTCAGGTTTGTGAGATTGAGCCCTGCGTTGGGCTCCATGCTGGGCATGGCATCTGCTTAAGATTCTCTTTCCCTCTCCCTGCCCTGCTCGTGTTTTCTCTAAAAAGAAAAGAAAACCAAAAACAAAACCACTAATAAACATGCAAAGAGAAAGAATCCAAATATATCACTAAAGAAAATCAGCAAAGCATCAAAGACACAAAAAAGGATCAGAGAAAAATCTCCAGAAACAACCACAAAACAAGTAGTAAAATGACGAATACATATCTATCAATAATTACTTTGGATATAAATGGGCTAAATGCTCCAATCAAAAGACATAGGATGTATATGTTGCCTACAAGAGACTCATTTTTGACATAAGGATACCTGCAGATTGAAAGTGAGGGGATGGAGAAACATGTATCATGCAAATGGACATCAAAAGAAAGCCAGAATAGCAATACTTATGTTGGACAAAATAGAGTTTAAAACAAAGACTGTAACTAGAGACAAGGGCACTATATCATAATAAAGAGGACAATCTGACAGGAAGAAGATCAATTGTAAATATTTATGCACCCAACATGGGATCACCCAAATACATAAAACAATTAATGACAAATATAAAAGAACTAATTGATAATAATACAATAATACTACAGTACTTTATTTTTAATATATATATAGTTTTTTTTAATGGAATAAGTTGCTTTTATTCCTAATAGTAAAAGTATCCATGAACACAATGTACAGTTTGGATATTTTAGGAAGGAATAGAAATAATAGTTGCGTACTTTAACACCCTACTTACATCAATGGACAGATCAACTAACAGAAAGTCAACAAGGAAACAATGTCTTTATATGATACACTGGATTAGATAGACTAGAGAGATATATTCAAAATATTCCACCCTTAAACAGCAGAATACACATTCTGAAACATTCTCTAGAATATATTACATATTAGGCCACAAAACAGGCCTTAATAAATACAAAAAAGATTGAAGTCATACCATGCACCTTTTCTGACCACAGTAATGTAAAACTAGAAGTCAGCCACAAGAAACAATCTGAAAGACCACAAATACAGGTTGGTTAAGTAACATTCTACTAAATAATGAATGGACCAACCAGGAAATAAAAGAAGAAATTTAAAAATACATGGAAACAAATGAAAATGAAACACAATCGCCAAAACTTTTGAGATACAGCAAAAGTGGCCCTAAGAGGGAAGTATATAGCAATACAGGCCTAGCTTGAGAAGCAAGAAAAATCTAAAACTACCTTACACCTAAAGAAGCTAGAAAAAGAATAATAAATGAGGCCTAGAGTCAGCAGAAGGAAGGAAATAGTAAAAATTAGAGCAGAAATAGGGGCACCAGGGGGGCTCAGTTGGTTAAGCAGCTAACTCTTGATTTCAGCTCAGGTCATGATCTCAAGGTCCTGGAATTGAGCACTGCTTCAGGCTCCATGCTCAGTGGGGAGTCTACTTGAGGATTCCCTCACTCCCTCTCCATTTGCCCCTTTCCCCACTCTCTCTCTCAAATAAACAAATCCTTTAAAAAAGTACAGCAGAAATAAATAGTATAGAAACTTAAAAAAGATAAAACTAGAAGAGATCAATGAAACCAGTTGCTGGTTCTTTGGAAAAATTAATAAAACTGACAAGGCTCTAGCCAGAGTTACAGAAAGAAAAGAGAAAGGACCCAAATAAATAAAATCACAAATGAGAGAGGAGAAATAACAACACCACAGAAATGCAAACAGTTATGAGAGAATTATATGAAAAAGTATATGCCAACAAATAGACAATCTAGAAGAAATGGATAAATTCCTAGAAACATATAAATTACCAAAACTGAAACAGGAGGAAATAGAAAATTTGAACAGACCGATAACCCGCAAAGAAATTGAATCAGTAATCAAAAAACTCTGAACAAACCCAAGTCCAGGACCAGACGGCTTCAGAGGCAAATTCTACCAAGCATTTAAAGGAAGAGTTAGTACCTATTCTTCTCAAACTGTTCCAAAAACAAACAGAAAAGGAAGGAAAACTTCCAAATTCATTTTATGCGGCCAGTATTACCCTGATACCAAAACCAGGTAAAGACACCACAAAGAGAACTACAGGCCAGTATCTCTGGTGAACCTAGATGCAAAAATCCTCAACAAAATACTAGCAAACTGAATCCAACAATACATTTAAAAAACCATCACCATGATCAAATGGGATTTATTCCTGGGTTGTGGGGGTGGTTCAATATCTGCAAATCAATCAATGTGATACACCACATTAATAAAAGAAAGGAGAAGAATCATCTGATCATTTCAATAGATGCAGAAGAAGCATTTGACGAAGTACAACATCCATTCATGATAAAAACCCTCAACAAAGTAGGTTTAGAAGGAACATACTGCAACATAATAAAGGTCATATATAAAAAATGCATAGGTAATGTCATCCTAAATGGGGGAAAATGGAGAGAAAAACTTCTTAGATCTTGCTTCTAGTTATGTGCTGCTTCTCATTAGCACTGTTTGTCATTAATAAATTAATCTTGACATTTATTACTTCCCACTTTAATGGAGACCAGTTTCTACTATATAAGTTATGTATCTTATTAACTCTTTTTATCATCCATTTATCCTTTTTCTTTTTTTCTTAATAAACTCCCCAAAGTTTAGTGGCTTAAATAAATAACATTTATTTTGTTCACAATCTGTTAGGAAAAGTGTGGCCAGGACAGCTTGTTTCTGTTCCCTTAGCTTCAGGTGGGGAAGCTGAAAGGTTTGGGGATGGAAGTGTTTGAAGATTTATTCAATCACTTCTGGTGTTGTCGATGCTGGCTGTTGACTAGGACTATAGATAAGGCAGGCAGCTGAAACACCTAGACTCTCTTTGTGGCCTGAGCTTCCTCACAAGTTGGAGGGCAAAATTCCAAGTAAGCAGCCTGAATACAGAGCAAGGCAGAAGTTCTATTGCCTCTGTAACCTAGCCTTGGAATACACACAGCATCACATTCACCCTATTCTGTTGGTTAGGAGATAAGTCACTAAGATTGGCCCACAGTCTTTTTATTTATTTATTTTTAATAGAATGAATATTTAAAAACCTATGGACACGTTTAAAAATCAGCATATTTTTGTATTCCTCCAACATGAAAAATACACTCACCTCCTCCCAGTACCACCCACAAATCTCAATTATCATGGCATTAGGTTCAGGCTTGAATCCAAGATCTTACCATTTTAATCAGGTGCAGTGGGGATAAGGTGTCTGAAGTATAGTCTCTTGAGTTCAAGTCCTCTCCATATGAAGACTTGAGAATTAAAGTGACAGTTCTCTACCACTCAAAATGCAGGATGCTGGTAACTTGCTAAGGACTCTCCCATTCAGAAAGAAGATGGGAAGCACGCTAGTCCATAGCAGTTTTGAAATATAGCCTGAAGCATGCTGTCAGTTCTTTAGTTAGGACTTAGTCCTATCATGGGAATACTTCTCCATGGCTCTTTGCTTTACTCTTTGAGCTCTTGGTTCTGTCCTTTTCATAAGGAATGACCTGTGTTTTTAGCTCTTTTTTCAGCCTGCTTCCTCCCTGTGGGACTTCTAAGACCCAAAGGCCTATTTTCAGCTTGTACTATCTTGGTCTCTTTTAGTCGAAGCTCGCAAACAGTGTTTTTGCTTCTCTAATTCCCTTTACTTTTTTTTTTTTTTTGAAGATTTTATTTATTTGACAGAGAGATAGAGAGCACAAGTAGGCAGAGAGGCAGGCAGAGGGAGAGGGAGAGGCAGGCTCCCTGTCGAGCAGGGAGCCCAATGTGGGACTCGATCCCAGGACCCTGGGATCTTGACCTGAGCTGAAGACAGCCGCTTAACTGACTGAGCCACCCAGGTGCCCCTATAATTCTCTTCACTTTTTGAGTTTTCTGTGAATATTATTGGATTTCATGCCATTAGAAAAGCCATTCTCCTGGGTCTTTTTAAGATAAGCTTTTCACCTCAGGTTTCCTATGAACCTCTTATTTGACAATGCCTTTAAAATTCTTACACTCTTAAGATCCTTAAAGAAATTTGAGGCACGCCTTAAATCCTTCCGAGGTCTTAATAAAGGGTTTTACAGTCTTGGCTTCATCCATAGACATGTTTTCCTCGATTTGTTCTTAACCCAGAAGCCATTTATTTTAGCATTATTTGACAATTCAGCATGTGGAGAGGCTGTAAATGAGAAACAGATATTTGAACACAGCAAATCCTGGTTCCTTCATATTGAATAGTGTTTCTTTAGCTTATCTCCCCTATGAGTTTCCTTTCAAGTGGTTTGTGGCATGAGTTCCTTTCCCTCTAGGGTCATTTTCTTCACTTGTCTAGAAACCTTTGCTGTAAGCCTCTTCAAGGGCCATCAGGTTTCCACTAACAGTCTCTTGGAAGCCCTTTTGGTTTTCATTCTTACTCTTCTCTACATCCTTTCAGGTTCCACCTACCTCCTGGTTCAAAGGAGGTTTATTTTTAGTTTGTTTTTAATGGCAGCACCC
>NW_027800242.1:0-283 GCF_054177405.1 Leptonychotes weddellii | reverse complement strand
AGTTCCATCCACGAGCAATGACCATTCTTTGGAAGCATTTCTATATAAAACGGGTAGAATGATGAAATTGGAATTTTTTTTTTAAAGATTTTTTATTTATTTATTTGAGAGAGAGAATGAGATAGAGAGAGCATGAGAGGGGGGAGGGTCAGAGGGAGAAGCAGACTCCCCGCTGAGCAGGGAGCCCGACGCGGGACTCGATCCCGGGACTCCAGGATCATGACCTGAGCCGAAGGCAGTTGCTTAACCAACTGAGCCACCCAGGTGCCCCTGAAATTGGAAT
>NW_027800241.1:0-283 GCF_054177405.1 Leptonychotes weddellii | reverse complement strand
TACATGTAAGCCTCATGGTAACCACAAAACCAAAATATATAGTAAATACACAAAAGATAGAGAGAAAGGAACACAAGTACACCATTAAAGTATGTCATAAAACCACAAAGTAAAAGAGCAAAAGAAGAAAGGAACAGAGAGGAACTATTAAAAAAGATCAGAATCTTCTCTATTGTCTTTTTAGTCTCTATTTCATTTTTTTTTCTGCTTTTATCTTTGTTCTTCATTTCCTTTTACTAACCTTGAGCTTCATTTGTTCTTCTTCTAGTTCCTTGAGGTGTAA
>NW_027800240.1:0-283 GCF_054177405.1 Leptonychotes weddellii | reverse complement strand
TCTATTAGAAACAATGTTGCAATAAGTATCCTTGCAAACAAATCTTTGCCTGTACCCAGGGCTGTTCTTTTTTTTTTTTTTAATTTTTTTTTTATTCTTATGTTAATCCCCATACATTACATCATTAGTTTTAGATGAAGTGTTCCATGATTCATTGTTTGTGCATAACACCCAGTGCTCCATGCAGAATGTGCCCTCCGCAATACCCATCACCAGGCTAACCCATCCTCCCACCCCCCTCCCCTCTAGAACCCTGTTTGTTTTTCAGAGTCCATCGTCTCTC
>NW_027800239.1:0-283 GCF_054177405.1 Leptonychotes weddellii | reverse complement strand
TTCAGATCACTACATTTGTATCTTTGGGGTAAATACCCAGCAGTGCAATTGCTAGGTCATAGGGTAGTTCTATTTTCAACTTTTTGAGGAACTTCCATACTGTTTTCCAGTGGCTGCACCAGCTTGCATTCCCACCAACAGTGTAGGAGGGTTCCCCTTTCTCCGCATCCTCACCAACATCTGTCGTTTGTTGACTTGTTAATTTTAGCCATTCTGACTGGTGTGAGGTGGTATCTCATTGAGGTTTTGATTTGGATTTCCCTGATGCCGAGTGATGTTGAGC
>NW_027800238.1:0-283 GCF_054177405.1 Leptonychotes weddellii | reverse complement strand
CCCCACATTGGGCTTGATAAATAAATAAATAAATAGATAGATAAATAAATAAATAAAATCTTTTAAAAAAAAGAAAAGTATTTAAAAAAAAAAAGATTTTATTTATTTGACAGAGACACAGCGAGAGAGGGAACACAAGCAGGGGGAATGGGAGAGGGAGAAGCAGGCTTCCCGTTGAGCAGGCAGCCCAGTGTGGGACTTGATCCCAGGACCCTGGGACCATGACCTGAGCCGAAGGCAGATGCTTAACGACTGAGCCACCCAGGTGCCCCGTTAGTGATGT
>NW_027800237.1:0-283 GCF_054177405.1 Leptonychotes weddellii | reverse complement strand
GTGCATTCACCCACTTGAGATACAGCAAAGCTAACATGTAACAGAGCCAGCTGTGTCCAGAATACACTTCCATCATAAAAAGCCCATAAAATTAACTGGTTTTTTTTTTTTCAAAATAGTAAAGCATGCTTCGTAAGATTTTTCGTATTATACACACATCTTCAAACTGCAAAGATAAATCCCTTACATTATCTCAACATCTATTTAAGTAATCCTTGTATAAAGATGTGCACATTCAGCCCTGAGACTGCACACTGCAAGGTTCACTGGGATTGGTCAAGAA
>NW_027800236.1:0-283 GCF_054177405.1 Leptonychotes weddellii | reverse complement strand
GAAACCACAGCAACAGGCCCCTCCCCTAGAAGATCAGCGAGAACGGCAGAACTCCAGCGCTAGGGGAATAATGCACATAGAATTCATGGCTTTGTCACCATGATTCTTAATTTTTTTTTAAACTTTGAAAGACTAAACTTTTTTTTTTGAATTTTTTTTTCCCTTTTTCAACCAACATCAATCCCTTTTTTAAAAAAAAATTTTCATTTTTGTTTTTCATTTTTAGAGTCATATTCTATCCCTTCATAGTAGTTACCTGTATTTTTGGCATATATATATAAGT
>NW_027800235.1:0-283 GCF_054177405.1 Leptonychotes weddellii | reverse complement strand
AAGGCTTATTTTAATAAATATTCTTACAATGCAATTTCCTGCTGACTTGATTCTCAAAAGGGCACTGTGAAACAGCTTTTATTGTTGTTGTTGTTGTTGTTGTTATTCCCATTGCACAAACTGTTGCTCAGAGTGGTGAAGTGTTTTACTTAAGGTGACTCAGCTAGGCAAAGTAGTCCATTTCTTTTTTTTTTTTTTTAAGATTTTATTTATTTATTTGACAGAGAGACAGCGAGAGAGGGAACACAAGCAGGGGGAGTGGGAGAGGGAGAAGCAGGCTTCC
>NW_027800234.1:0-283 GCF_054177405.1 Leptonychotes weddellii | reverse complement strand
ACCTGAAAGTGTGCATTTGCATGCACTTGGACTGTGCTGCTTAGTCTTTAAAGAGATTGATGCTTTAGAAAGTTTAAAAGTAAGATTTATTTATTTATTTATTTATTTTGATGTAGTGTTCCATAATTCATTGTTTGCATATAACACCCAGTGTTCCATTCAATACGTGCCCTCCTTAATACCCATCACCAGGCTAACCATCCCCCCACCTCCCTCCCCTCTAGAACTCTGTTTGTTTCTCAGAGTCCATAGTCTCTTATGGTTCGTCTCCCCTTCTGATTTC
>NW_027800233.1:0-283 GCF_054177405.1 Leptonychotes weddellii | reverse complement strand
GGTTTCACTTATTTGTGAAACATAAGGAATAGCATGGAGGACATTAGGAGAAGGAAGGGAAAAATGAAGGGGGGTGGAAATCGAAGGGAGAGATGAACCATGAGAGACTATGGACTCTGAGAAACAGAGGGTTTTAGAGGGGAGGGGGGATTGGTTAGCCCAGTGATGTGTGTTAAGGAGGGCACATACTGCAGGGAGCGCTGGGTGTTATATGAAAACAATGGATTGTGGATCACCACATCAAAAACTAATGATGTATGGTGACTAACATAACATAATAAAA
>NW_027800232.1:0-3051 GCF_054177405.1 Leptonychotes weddellii | reverse complement strand
TTTTTAAAGATTTTATTTATTTATTTGAGACAGAGAGAATGAGAGAGACAGAGAGCACATGAGAGGGGGGAGGGTCAGAGGGAGAAGCAGGCTCCCTGCCGAGCAGGGAGCCCGATGTGGGACTCGATCCCGGGACTCCAGGATCATGACCTGAGCCGAAGGCAGTCGCTTAACCAACTGAGCCACCCAGGCGCCCGAGCATGCAACTCTTAATCTTGGGGTCATGAGTTCGAGCCCACTTTAAAATAAAATCTTAAAAAAACCCCACACTAATTGCATAAACCCTGGAGTCAGACAGTGTGTTGGAATCTAGGCTCCACTACTTAAGAGTCTGTGTGACTTAACCTCTCGGCGCCTCAGTTTCCCCAGTGTAAAATGGGAATAATAGCAGTAGTATCGTTTAGATCAGTGCCTCTCAAACTGCCATGTGCCCATGAATCAGCCGGCGATCCTCTTTAACCGCAGATTCAGAGTCAGTGGGTCTGAGGTGGGGCTCGAGATTCTGCCTCCCCAGCCCGTGATACAGATGCTGCTGGCCCTTGGACCACGTTGAGAGTCTCAGAGGACTGCCTTGCCCTGGGAGTCATGGTGAGGGAGCCATGGAAGGGTGATGAGTTGGAGAGTGACAGATTCCATCATAGCAAAGCCTCTCTGGCTGTGGTGGGGATGGAGGTGGGAGGAGGCCAGTGTTTAGGGAGAGATGAAGGGCCTGGGTGGGACAAGGGCCTACTGGGGTCAAAAGGAGGGTGGTAATAAAGGCCCTTAGCTTATGCGGTCCGCTCTTACAGATGCAGAGACCAAGGCCCAGAGAGGGTGGGTGGACCTGCTTAGGCCACACAGCACTGGGAGGACTCCTGCCCGCTGGTGGTCCTTCGCCCTTCCCCCTTCCTCCCACCTTGGTGGCCAACAGCCCACGGCCCTCTGGAGTCTCCTGGCCTGTGTTCCTGTTTGTCATCTTGTCATACCAAGAAGAGGAAAACACTAGGGGGGCCCTGGATCTCCCTGACAGACATCTTTCGTACAGTAACCCATTCTACAGATGAATCGACTGAGGCCAAGACAGAAGGCGCACAGCGGGGAGGCTGGACCTGAGGTCAGCCTGACTCCAAACTTGAGGGCCATGACTTACCCCCTTCACCTCCTACTGGTCAGGGCAGAACAAGGTGGCTCTCCCAGGGAACAGGTGAGAGGGCCAGGTATCCGGCTCCAAGGAAGGAGGAGTTGAATCCCAGATTGATGGTGACAGGGGCAATGGGTGACATTTATGGGGTACTTCCAGCCCCCGAGGCTTCTGCCAAGCGCTAGCCCGCGGAACCCCACTCCACCCTGGCGTCCGCCTTGTTCACCGGGGTCCAGATGAGCGGACTGAGGCGGCGGGACTGGGCGCGGCAGCTGGCCCGAGGTGGCGTGCGGGAGGCCCCGGGGGCTGCGGGGGGGGCGGTGGCAGAGGCCGCGGCCCGAGGCCCCCCCTCCCCCCCACCCCCGGCTCGCCCGGCCGCCCCGCCCCGGGCCCGAGGCGCTGGGCCGGGCGGGAGGCGGGATCTCGGGCGGCGGCGCTTCCTGGCTCTCCTGGCTCGGCGGCCGGCCCGGCCACGTCACCGCCCGGCCCGGAGTGCGCTGGCGGAGCGGCGGCGGGCGGGGAGCGCGGGGCTCGGAGCGCGGGCAGCGGCGCGCGGGACCCAGAGCCGGGCCGGGGACGTGGCAGCCGCCTCGCCCGCCGCAAAGTTTCCCGGGAGTTGGTGGCGCGCGGTGCCGGGCCGTCGGGGGCACCATGAACGTGTTCCGGATCCTCGGCGACCTGAGCCACCTCCTGGCCATGATCTTGCTCCTGGGGAAGATCTGGAGGTCCAAGTGCTGCTCGGGTGAGGGTCGCCCCGGGCGGCGGGGGAGGGGGGGGGTGTGCCGGGGGCGGGCCGGGGCCAGCCGATGCCGCCTGCCTGCAAGGTGAGGACTCCGGCTTGGCGGTGCTTGAAACTCTTTTTGCACAGCTCAGCTTCCAAAGAAACTTTCAAGTTGTACTTGGTCAAAGAGCGGGCCCGTGGAGATTAGGGACGGAGGGTGGGCTTGTGCTTCCACTCACCCCCGCGCCGTCCCTGCCTCGGCACCGCCACGGCTCGTGGGAAGAGGACAGAGATAAGGAGGAGGCGACACCCTCTTGCTCCTGCCAGTCCCTCCCTTCGCTCCGCAGCAGGCGAGGCCTCCGGCCGCGGTGGGATCGAGGGGATCGGGGGGTTGGAGGGGGTGGGGTTATGCACACAGGAAGTAGCCTGCAATTCCCGGGGCCTTCTCTTTCCTTCCCCCACCGCTCTCCCCTGCCCCCTCCAGACTGCCCCTCGGGCTGGGCCCTCTTCCCTCCCCCGCCTGCGAGCGCACAGGCGGCCGTGATGTGGCAGGAGGGACACCAGGCCCGGCCCCGGTGTGCCCGGAGCTGCCCCGGAGCCGAAGCCCAGGGATGGCAGGAGAGGTCCCAGCAGTGTGGAAGCCCTGCTGGGGGTTTGGAGAAGTTTCACAGCGGGACGGGTGGTAGCCAAAGAGACTCAGTGCACTAAGAGGCTGCTCAAGCCTCCTGCAGCCATCTTTGTCCGCGGGTGTCCCGGAGGCACCCACCCTGGGCTAGGCACGGGGCTGAGGGATACAGAGATGAGTGCAGGCTGGGCAGGCGGCCAAGGAGGCAGAGAGCAGACCCCTGAAGGCTTCATGGAGGCAGCAGCTCTGTGCTGGGTCCCGGAGGACGGGCAGAGTGTCGCCCAGGAAGGGTGTGCTGTGTGGAGGACCCTGGGGGTACAAAAGCCCACAGGTCGCAGAGGGCAGGGAATGCCCCAGGGACAGCGAGCAGCCCGATTTGGGGGTGGTCCGTAAGGGAGATGAGTGGCAGGGGGGCTGGGGGTCCAAATGTGAAGGGGCCTTGTGTTTCAGGCTAGGGAGTTGGGACTGGGGAGTGATGGAAGTTTGGAGAGCAGGGGAGGGGGCCCCGGAAGGGACCTGAAGCAGGTCACTCTGAAAGCTGTGTGGACCCACCGAGAGAGGGGGCAGAGAGCAGCGGGGGCGGGG
>NW_027800231.1:0-283 GCF_054177405.1 Leptonychotes weddellii | reverse complement strand
GAGAGGGGCCAGCCGGTTCAGTGGGCGCCACGGGGGCTGGGTCTTCACAGGCCTCCCAGCTGTTGAGCAGAGAGCCGACTGCGGGGGGGGGAAGGTAGCTCAGCTGTGGACCGTCAGGGTCGGGGTGTCCGTCACACAGCTGGATGTATTGGTTGTGTTCAGGAGAGAGAAACGTGAAAGTCCGGACGAGAGAGGACGTCATGGAAGACAGAAGGCTAGATTCCAGGAGCAGAAGTGACGGCCAGGCGGGGCGGCGTGCGTTGAGTGGGGCGATGGGACCACC
>NW_027800230.1:0-283 GCF_054177405.1 Leptonychotes weddellii | reverse complement strand
TGTAATGTATGGGGATTAACATAAGAATAAAAAAAAATTATGTTACAAAAAGTTGAGGGAACAAGTTGACTTTTGTGCCTTAGGCCAGTGAAGATGGATGGGACCAGGGACGGTAGTGCGTCCATCTTGAGCTGCCCGGCTTGCTTCACCTGCAAGGGATGGATTAAGTTTGCCTGTGGCTCCACATTTACGATAAATCTGGAGCTCTCTAGGAGTATCAAGTGCCTATTAGACTGTACTAATCAGGCGACTTACCATAAACTCGAATTCAAATCTCCATCTC
>NW_027800229.1:0-283 GCF_054177405.1 Leptonychotes weddellii | reverse complement strand
GCGGAGGAGTAGGAGACCTGGATTTCGTCTCCTCTCAGGAATTCAGCTGGATAGGGATCAAACCATTCTGAACACCTACAAACCCAACAGGAGATCGAAGAAAGGAATAGCAACAACTCTCTCATCAGAAAAGCGACCACTTTCTGGAAGGTAGGACGTGCGGAGAAGTGAATCCGAGGCGATATTCGGGAGGATAGACGGCGGGGGAGGGGCCTCCGTCGGCCGCTTCTGGCAAGTGATAGAACCACGGAGCACAAAATCGGAACTTTTAAAAGTCTGCTCC
>NW_027800228.1:0-283 GCF_054177405.1 Leptonychotes weddellii | reverse complement strand
TTGGCACCAGGTGGAGATCAATAGTATGCATTACGGAGTTGGAGATCTTAAAAGAACAATAAAGTATAAATTTGAACTCCTAGAAGATAACATAGGAAAAATCTAGATGATCTTGGGTTTGGTAATGATACAAAACCAAAGGCATAATCCATGAAGGAAATAATTGATAAGCTGGACTCATTAACATCCAAAACTTCTACTCTCTGAACTACACTGTCAAGAGAATGAGAAGACAAGCCACAGACTGGGAGAAAATATTTGCAAAGGACATATCCGATAAAGC
>NW_027800227.1:0-283 GCF_054177405.1 Leptonychotes weddellii | reverse complement strand
CTGCCGAGCAGGGAGCCCGATGCGGGACTCGATCCCGGGACTCCAGGATCATGACCTGAGCCGAAGGCAGTCGCTTAACCAACTGAGCCACCCAGGCGCCCTGACCTCAACACTTCTTAATAATCAATGGGTGGCGTGTCTGGTTGGCTCAGTCAGTGCAGCATACAACTCAGGATTTCAGGGTCATGAGTTCAGGCCCACGTTGGGCATGTAGCCTACTTAAAAAAAAATCATCAATGGGCCAAAGAGGAAGTCTCAAAAGAAATAAAAAGGTAAATAGAAC
>NW_027800226.1:0-283 GCF_054177405.1 Leptonychotes weddellii | reverse complement strand
CACCCGGTCCAGAGCCCCATTAAATACTGTTCTGGGCTCTCAGAGATCATGTGGAAAAATGCTATGATTCAGGATCAGGAAATCATTGAAGTAGAAACATCCTAGAGATGAGATGGGAAAGAAACACATAGCTAAATGGGTTATAGTAGTCAAGGCACGTTTGCATGCAAACATCAGAAACAACCTAAAGCAAAAAAAAATGATAAATATATTGGGGTAGCACAAAATCAAAGGAATTACTTTTCTAGTAAATAGCTGTCTAAAAGTTTGACAGTCCGAAATA
>NW_027800225.1:0-283 GCF_054177405.1 Leptonychotes weddellii | reverse complement strand
AAGATTTTATTTATTTATTTGAGAGAGAGAGAATGAGAGACAGAGAGCACGAGAGGGAAGAGGGCAGAGGGAGAAGCAGACCCTCTGCCGAGCAGGGAGCCCGATGCGGGACTCGATCCCGGGACTCCAGGATCATGACCTGAGCCGAAGGCAGTCGCTCAACCAACTGAGCCACCCAGGCGCCCCGTACAGATCGTTTTTCTATTGTGATAGTTTCAGAATAATGCTTAATAATATTTTCTATGAAGGATAACTCAAGAGAACCTACAGTGATATGCAATGT
>NW_027800224.1:0-283 GCF_054177405.1 Leptonychotes weddellii | reverse complement strand
TCAGCATAATACCCTCCAATTCCATCCACGTCATTGCAAATGGCAAGATCTCATTCCTTTTGATGGCTGCATAATATTCCATTGTATATATATATATATATATACACCACATCTTCTTTATCCATTCATCTGTGTATATTCTGAGACTGTCACTTACAAAATATTTCCATAGTGACATACCTAACTAAAATTTCTAACTTTAAATAAACTCAGGATCTAGTTGAGTCATATATTTTTGTATAGCATTTTTAAAATAATTTTGTCTTTATTTCCTTGCAGTTTA
>NW_027800223.1:0-283 GCF_054177405.1 Leptonychotes weddellii | reverse complement strand
ACTACATAAGAATTCATGCATGCAACCTCAAACATTGTTGTAAATGTCTCTTCTTACATATTTGCATGTTCTTCTGGAATATATTTAGCATATATAAAAGTAGAATTGTGGCGTTGAATAGCCTATATTATCTATAGTTACTAGATATTGCCAAGTTGTTGTTCATAGGGATTGTACCCATTTATATTCCCACCAGCTATGGATTAGACTTCTCCTGGCTCCATAGCCTCACCAACACTTGGTATAATCACACTTTTTAATTTTTTTTTTGAAGATTTTATTT
>NW_027800222.1:0-283 GCF_054177405.1 Leptonychotes weddellii | reverse complement strand
TTTTTTTTTTTTTTTTTTAAGATTTATTTATTTATTTCAGAGAAAGAGAGAGGGAGAGAGGGCGAGGGAGACAAGCAGACTCCGCCCCCTGAGCCGGGAGCCCGACTCGGGGCTTGATCCGAGGACCCTGAGACCATGACCTGAGCCAAAATCAGGAGTCCCATGCTCATCCAGCTAGGCCACCTGGTGCCCCCCCCCCACCCCCCAGCCTGCATTTCTGTTCTCATGCCCCTATACTTAGCTTTGCGAACTGTGTCCAGCTGCATTGAGCTGCTTGCTACAT
>NW_027800221.1:0-3051 GCF_054177405.1 Leptonychotes weddellii | reverse complement strand
GCTTGCGGATCAGCAGCTCGGTGGACTTCTGGTAGCGCCGGATCTCGCGCAGGGCCACCGTGCCGGGCCGGTAGCGGTGCGGCTTCTTGACGCCGCCGGTGGCCGGCGCGCTCTTGCGGGCCGCCTTGGTGGCCAGCTGCTTGCGCGGGGCCTTGCCGCCGGTCGACTTGCGGGCCGTCTGCTTCGTGCGAGCCATGGCACCTACATAAACGTACCAAACACTAGCACAAGTACGTTACTCGGAAGACTGCCTAGTATTTATAGTACGTAAGGTGAAGTGATTGGATGAGAAAAATGCTGACAAATAAGGTTACAGGCTCTGATTGGTCCATCTTTTAGCTTTCCAACAACGGCGCAGTTTCATTGGCTACCACCTTATCCTCGTCTCTTCGGGTTTTTTTCTTCCACAACTAGCTCACTGTGACTTACACAATGATTTTCTTAGTGTGAATGCAGTGCTTTGACCGTTACCTTTTCAAAAAAACTAAACATTGACTTCGTTGGTGTTGTAGTTCAAAACTATTATTTCTTTAGTTCTTGGGGAGAAACTTGAGAAATATTGCCCCCAATAATGTAGTCTTCATACTCCCTGCTCAATAACCCCAGTAACCCCATATCGTATTACAAGTTTCTAAAACCTTTTCAAAAATGAGATCCCTTTATAATGCTAAAATGAAGGAACTCCTTTGCATCCTACAAGACAATGTCAACCTTAGTAAAATTACACTGGCGCCTACAGAAGTATTTCCAGTGATCGGACACCTATTTGTTAAATGGTAATGCTGACTTCTAAAATCGGAGGTTTCTGGAACTTATTTTTTCTCATGCCTAGAGTATATTTTGCCAGGTGTAAAATATCAGTGACTAAATTCTCCAGCACCAACCTCTCTGAGCCTTGCGGAGCAGCCGTGTCCTGGGTCCAATCAACTGGATTCCGAGCCACGAGAAGGGCAAACTTCTCATTGCCAAGACCTAACCTTATAGTTCTTAAAATTCTTCAAGCTTAGAAACATCAAATGTGTCCGTTTTGTACTAAGAGTAGGTAGGCCAGATTCTACCTTTTCATTGGTTGAGTACTTTTGTACTGACCGGCCAGTAAGAAACCTAGCATCCTTCATTTGGGTAGAACGTTCCTATTGTATTTGAAGCCTATTTAATCCAATGGATACACAGGAGGCCGGAACCTTAAGAAATTCCGGACTCCAGTGTTCCCTTTTAAAAAGCTACGTTTAATTGGAGTCCTCGTTTATTACACTAGGAAAAGCTTGACTTTCAGAAGATGTTCACTTACAAAAGCTTCCAGATTTGCAGGAAGGTCGTATACCTATTATCATTGACTCTTCCTTCAAACGCCCAGCTCCGATTATTCTCTTCCAAACTGGGAGAAACTACGGGCTGCGTCTGAAAACGCAGACTCTCGGGAGAGCGGGAGGTCGTTGGGGGTGGCGGAGCTGTTGGCGGGAACATCCCATTACCGGCCGCCGGCCTACCGGTAACAAGCCCCTCGGATGTTTGAGGGAAAGCGGGAAGCTCGGGTTACTTAGGCCGCGCGGACTTGTTTGAGAACTTGAGGAGCGCAGGGCGGGAAGGGGACGTCTCTGCCTCCTTCCGGCCGCCGGGCGACTGCCCGAGCCTGTGACAGGGCGTGCTGGTTACCGGGCGCAGACCTGGGAGAGGCATTTTGTTCTCTCGTCGTCTGATTCGCGCTGTGAAATCACTTGAGCCTTGTCCCTGCCTTTACATGCGCCTCACAGCCACAAAGAGGTCCGAGGAGGCTCGCCCCGAGCGCTTATCCCGAGCCGCGCCCCCTCGCTCTCACCCCGAGGCGCTCTCGCCCCCTCACGGCGCCGGCGAGCGGAGCGGTCCGTCCGGCCAGCGCCTCTTCAACGCCCCTGGTGCGCGGGGCTGGGAGCTGTTGCGGAGCGAGGGCGCGCTGCCGGGGAACAGCAGCCCCTGTCCGTCGGCCCCGGCCCGCGGCGTGTGGGGAGGCCGAAGAGGCACCGGGGGCGCGTCAAGGGCACCGGACTGCAGGCGCAACTTGGCGTTCACTCACGGGAAGGTTGTGTATCGTTTCCCACACGTGCCGCTGGCGTGTTAGCCGCGGTGGCAGCGAGTTGGGGTGTTTGCCACGCTACTCCTTTGACCAAAATTCATGAGAGGTCTTGACCAGGCGTGTCCCGCTTCGGCGTCGCCGGGGCAATGGCGTTGAGGACTGGTCCCAGACTCCTGCACACCGCCCTCCCCCCCACACCCCGCTTTCCTCTCTCCCTCCCGGGCCATTCAGGACGCGCGACCTTTTACACTCAGTGCGGATTAGGAACGGGCGCCCCTGACGACGCCTCCCTGGATTCTTATTTGGCTGCCTCGTTTACAAACTGCTCTTCCTCCGCCCCCCGGAATCAAAAGGCTTGTTCCATAAGGGGAAGCGGCACCGTCTGGCGTTAATGGGCTGCGGAGCCCGACCCCTCCCCGCCCAGAAGTGCGGGCTGCGCGAGGCGACAGGGCTGCCGCCGCACAGTCGCCTCGGGGACGCGCTGAGGGCCGCGGCGCAGGGGGCGCTAGGGGGCGAGAGGCGGGCGCCGGCGAGCACCAATCACAGCGCGGCCCCGCCCTATAAATAGGCCGCGCCCGGAGCGCCGGCGTCTTCCTGCTCAGTCAGGTCCTCGCAGCTCGCTCGGTCCGCTCCGCTCTCACCATGTCTGAGACCGCGCCGCCCGCGCCGGCCACCTCCACTCCCCCCGAGAAGCCCGCGGCCGGCAAGAAAGCCAAGAGGCCGGCCAAGGCTGCGGCTGCCGCCAAAAAGAAGCCCACGGGCCCCTCCGTGTCGGAGCTGATCGTGCAGGCGGTGTCCTCCTCCAAGGAGCGCAGCGGCGTGTCCCTGGCCGCGCTCAAGAAGGCGCTCGCGGCCGCCGGCTACGACGTGGAGAAGAACAACAGCCGCATCAAGCTGGGCCTCAAGAGCCTGGTGAGCAAGGGCACCCTGGTGCAGACCAAGGGCACCGGCGCCTCGGGCTCCTTCAAGCTCAACAAGAAGGCGGCCTCCGGGGAAGC
>NW_027800220.1:0-283 GCF_054177405.1 Leptonychotes weddellii | reverse complement strand
GCGTGCGCGCGAATGTTGCTGGACAGATTTCCACCCTCCCTCTGTCCCATCCATAAGGGGCTAGCTATGTTGTCCATTTTCTCCGACATTCTCCATCCTCTTTCTCCAACAGTCACGACTGACATTTACAGTTGTTACAGGGGGCATTAATTTACATTAACAAGGCAAAACTTCAGGTGTCCAGCCAAAAAGCTCACTCACAGCTTGGCTGAGAAATAACCCACTTACACTAGTTGCATTGCAGAGTGAAAACCCCGGGGAATACATGCTCCATCTTCTGTTG
>NW_027800219.1:0-283 GCF_054177405.1 Leptonychotes weddellii | reverse complement strand
GATTTTTATATATTAATTTTATACCTTGTAACATTACTGAACTTATTTATTAGTTCTAACAGTGTCTGGTAGCCATTCACAGTTTCTATATATATATACTATCATATCATCTGCAAATGAGAGCACTGCTTCCTCCTTGCTGATTTGCCAATGCCTTTTATATTACCTTTTTTTTAAAAAAAATCTAATTGCTTCAGCTAGGGCTTCTAATGCTATGTTGACTAACAGTGGGGATTGCGGGTATTCTTGTCTTGTTCCTAATATGAGAGTAAAAACTCTCAGC
>NW_027800218.1:0-283 GCF_054177405.1 Leptonychotes weddellii | reverse complement strand
AAATAAATAAATAAAATCTTTAAAAAAAAAAAATTTGAGAATATTCTATGTTAGTCTTTCCATTCACAAATAGGACTACCAGCGAGGGGAGGCATCAATAGTTAAAAAGCAATGGTGTCTTAAAGGAGGAGGAAGGCGAGTTTTGGAGACATTTGATACTGGTGTAAGGAAACGGTGTCTGTTGTACAGCAGGAAAACCTCCCTGCCCCTAATGTTGACTAGCTTGGTGATCATAGGCAAATTGCAGAATCGCTGAAAGCCTGAGTCCCTCACCTTCAACGTG
>NW_027800217.1:0-283 GCF_054177405.1 Leptonychotes weddellii | reverse complement strand
TGGAATATAAGAAACAGGGCAGAGGATCATAGGGGAATACTGAATGGGAAGAAATCAGAGAGGGAGACAAACCATGAGAGACTCTTAACTCTAGTAAACAAACCGAGGGTTGCTGGAGGGGAGATGGGTGGAGGGATGGGGTAACTGGAGGACTCGTGCTGTGAAATAAGTCAAACAGAGAAAGACATGTATCATATGATCTCACTGATATGAGGAATTCTTAATCGCAGGAAACAAACTGAGGGTTGCTGGAGTGGGGGGTGGGGTGGGAGGGATGGGGTGA
>NW_027800216.1:0-283 GCF_054177405.1 Leptonychotes weddellii | reverse complement strand
CGATCCATTGTTTTCGTGTAACACCCAGTGCTCCATGCAGTATGTGCCCTCCTTAATACCCATCACCAGGCTAACCAATCCCCCCTCCCCACTCCACTCTAAAACCATGTTTGTTCCTCAGAGTTCATAGTCTCTCATGGTTCATCTCTCCCTCCAATTCCCCCCCCTCCATTTTTCCCTTCCTTCTCTAGTGTCCTCCTATGCTATTCCTTATGTTCCAGAAATAAGTGAAACCATATGATAATTGACTTTCTCTGCTTGACTTATTTCACTTAGCATAATC
>NW_027800215.1:0-283 GCF_054177405.1 Leptonychotes weddellii | reverse complement strand
CAGTCACCCCATCCCTCCCACCCCACCCCCCACTCCAGCAACCCTCAGTTTGTTTCCTGCGATTAAGAATGCCTCATATCAGCAAGATCATATGATACATGTCTTTCTCTGTTTGACTTATTTGTAGTTGGTGAGATTTTTGCTTTCATTGCACATCCTTAAGAAGTAGAACCTGGGATGCTGCTTTGTAACAGAGTGTCTTGGAGATCTGGAGCAATGTGGAGAGTACTTTTCAGAGTCAGTGTGGAATTTACCATCTCCTCACAATCGTCGACCTACCGGT
>NW_027800214.1:0-283 GCF_054177405.1 Leptonychotes weddellii | reverse complement strand
AGAGAATTGTATACCAGAAGAAATAGTGCCAACCTGGTGTGAAAGTGACAAAGACAGGACAAAATGAAGGATGACTGCGAAGGCAAAACCACAGATGCAAAAGCCAGTGAGGGTGGGGCTGCAGCTACCCTGGTAGGCTGAGAAGGTGGGGCTATCCCAGAGGACCCAGAGAACAAGACCACCCCTGGGGGCCAGAGGGAAGAGCACTGAGCCCAGAGCATGACTCTCAGGCTCTGAGACCTAACAGAATTTTCCCTGCTGGGCGGTTAACTTGCTTTAGACC
>NW_027800213.1:0-283 GCF_054177405.1 Leptonychotes weddellii | reverse complement strand
TCCACGTGATTCTGAAGGTCCCAGAAAACCAGCAAACCAAGGAAAAGAGACAGGTTCAAAGGGCTGATAAAGAAGAAAGGAGTGGACATTATCCACAGAGGGTATGATCGCTTGACCAGAAAACCCCAGTCTCCGCCAGCCTCTGGGATGAACAGGAGGGTTTCCCAGGGAACCAAGTAGGCTCTGATCCCACAGACCCGCAGCACTGAGCTGGGAAATGCAGTTTTAAAAACCATACAGTTCAGAGTATCAAGAATGTATACAAATATCTGGGAATAAGCCT
>NW_027800212.1:0-283 GCF_054177405.1 Leptonychotes weddellii | reverse complement strand
GCTTGTGGTTGTGTTATGAGCCCTGATCAGAATTCTTTTATTTTGACTACTAATGAGATTGACGTTACTTAAAAAAAAAAAAAAAAAAGCACAGATAGGAAGGCAAATGTAAAATGTTGACTGTTGGATTCTTTATGTTCTGAATATAGGAGCTAGATAAAACTCAAGATGACCTGATGAAACATCAAACCAATATTAGCGAGCTGAAAAGAACCTTTTTAGAAACCTCCACAGACACTGCCATCACGAATGAATGGGAAAAGAGGCTTTCTACCTCCCCGGT
>NW_027800211.1:0-283 GCF_054177405.1 Leptonychotes weddellii | reverse complement strand
CTGAGGAGGAGCATGCTAGAGAGAAACACAGGTTTCTCACCTGCTCCTCAGAACCATAGCACTAGGGTAGGTGCAAATTTCTGTTTCCTATGATTTCCTTAGTAGAGACAAGAGAAAAAGACATAATGAGATGAGAACACAGACCAAGGACCCCAGAGGACCTGGGTCCACCAAGTTCTCACATAGGATGTGAGGAATAGTTCACATAGTGCAAACCTCTAAATGGACTATCATAGACTCATAAAAATTATGTCAGTAAGCATGTATAATAGCAGGGAAAATC
>NW_027800210.1:0-3051 GCF_054177405.1 Leptonychotes weddellii | reverse complement strand
AAAAAAAAAAAAAAAAAAAAGAAGTGAGCAAAGGACAGGAGCATCCTGGTCACAGAAAAAAGAAATATGACTGACATATAAACCTAAGAAAAAATGCAAAAATTCACTCACAATTAGAAAAATACAAATAAAAATGATCATAGAGTATTATTTTTCATCAATCAAATTGACAAATATGAAACATTTCATAAAATATTTTGTTGTTGAGGATATGGGGAAATAGGCTCTAAAATTGTTGCTGGGGATGTAAACTAATTCACCCAACTTTGGAGGCAATTTGATATTTACCAAATTACAAATGTATTTAGAACAGTCACTGTAATGTTTTTAATTATGCCAAAAGATTAGAAGCTATCTAAATGCCCACCACAGTATGAAATTTAAATAAAATGACAAGACTGAGTCAGCCTTATATATAAGCTGTATGAAATGATCAACAAAATATATTACTAAATGAAAAGAGTAAAGGACAGAATAGTGGTATATTATGCTATACTATTTTTGTGTTTTAAAAATTTACACACATATTAATTTATGAGGACTATCCTGTGTATGGAAGGATACACAAGAAACTTTATTAACACTGGCCTTGAAGGAAAGAAACCAAAAAGAAGAGTAGGAGGGCATTTTACTGTATATCATTTGTATATTCTGGAGATTTTCCCCAAAATTATTTTTACCAAAAATATGAATTTTAGAAAATGTTTTTATGAGAGGACTTAAAAAGAATGGGAGGACATATATCAATTGCTGAATGTTTTTTAAGATTTTATTTATTTTAGAGAGGAGAGAGAGCACCTGCGAGCAGGGGGAGAGATTGAGAGAATCTCAAGCAGACTCCCCGTTGAGCGCAGAGCCCAACACTGAGCTACCCAGGCTCCCCGTGAATATTTGTAACATATGGAAATTTTTAAAAAGATTTTATTTATTTTTATTTGACAGAGAGCACAAGCAGGGGGAGCGGCAGGTAGAGGGAGAGGCAGAAGCAGGCTCCCTGAGGAGCAGGGAGCCCGATGTGGGGCTCGATCCCAGGAGCCTGGGATCATGACCTGAGGTAAAGGCAGATGCTTAACTGACTGAGCCACCCAGGCACCCCTAACATATGTAACTCTTAATTCATTCTCCTAATTGTCCATTCACACAACAATTACTTCCCAGTATTACTGATACAACTGATATATAACATTATATCAGTTTAAGTTGTGCAACATGATTTGACATATCATATGCATTTATTATGAAATGATCAAAGTTCAGTTAACATCCATCACCTCACATAGTTAACAAATTTTTTTTTATATTACGTTATGTTAGTCACCGTACAGTACATCGATAGTTTTTGATGTAGTGTTCCATGATTCATTGTTTGCATCTAACACCCAGTGCTCCATGCAACACGTGCCCTCCTTAATACCCATCACCAGGCTCATCCATTCCCCCAACCCCCTCCCTTCTGAAACCCTGTTTGTTTCTTGGAGTCTACAGTCTCTCATGGTTCATCTCCTACTCTGATTTCCCCCCCCTTCATTTTTCCCTTCCTTCCCCTAATGTCCTCCTATTCCTTATGTTCCACAAATAAGTGAAACCATATGATAATTGACTTTCTCTGCTTGATTTATTTCACTTAGCATAAACTCCTCCAGTCCCATCCACGAGGATGCAAAAGTTGGGTATTCATCCTTTCTGATGGCTGAGTAATATTCCATTGTATACGTGGACCACATCCTCTTTTCCATTCTTCTGTTGAAGGGCATCTCGGCTCTTTCCACAGTTTGGCTATTGTGGACACTGCTGCTATGAACACTGGGGTGCATATGGCCCTTCTTTTCACTACATCTGTATCTCTGGGGTAAATACCCAGTAGTGCAATTGCTGGGTCATAGGGTAGCTCTATTTTTAATTTTTTTTAAGATTTTATTTATTTATTTATTTATTTATTTATTTATTTATTTATTTGACAGAGAGAGACCGTGAGAGAGGGAACACAAGCAGGGGGCGTGGGAAAGGGAGAAGCAGGCTTCCCACTGAGCAGGGAGCCCGATGTGGGGCTCGATCCCAGGACCCAGGGATCATGACCTGAGCCGAAGGCAGACGCTTAACAACTGAGCCACCCAGGCACCCCTCTATTTTTAATTTTTTGAGGAACCTCCACACTGTTTTCCAAAGCGGCTGTACCAACTTCCATTCCCACCAACAGTGTAAGTAAGAGGGTTCCCCTTTCTCCACAACCTCTTCAACATTTGTTTCTTGCCTTGTCAATTTTTGCCATTCTAACTGGTATAAGATGGTATCTCAATGTGGTTTTGATTTAAATTTCCCTGATGGCTAATGATGATGAACATTTTTTTCATGTGTCTGTTAGCCATTAGACTTCTTTGGAGAAATGTCTGTTCATGTCTTCTGCCCATTTTTTGACTGGGTTATTTGTTTTTTGAGTGTTGAGTTTGAGAAGTTCTTTATAGATCTTGGATATCAGCCCTTTGTCTGTAGTGTCATTTGTAAATATCTTTTCCCATTCTGTGGGTTGCCTCTTTATTTTGTTGACTGTTTCCTTTGCTGTGCAGAAGCTTATCTTGATGAAGTCCCAACAAATTTCTCTTATGAGAACTTTTAAGATCTACTCTCAGCAACTTTCAAACATACAATACAGTATTAATGATAGTCATCATGTTGTATATTAGATCCCCAGAGCTTACTTATAACTGGAAGTTTGTACACCTTTTGACCACATTTACCCATTTCCCCTACCTCCACCCCAGGAATCACAAATCTGTTCTGAGTTTTTTTGTTTTTTAGATTTCATGAGTGAGATGATACACTATTTGTTTTTGCTCTGAGTTATTTCACTTAGCATAATGCCCTCAGGGTTCACCCATACTGTTGCAAATAGCAGGATTTCCTTTTTTACGGCTGAATAGTATTCCATTGTAGATAAATACCAAATTTTCTTTATCCATCTGTCAATAGACATGTAGGTTGTTCCCATGTCTCTGCTACTCTGAATAATGCTGCAGTGCACACGGCGGTATAGACAGCTCTTTGGGATAGTGA
>NW_027800209.1:0-283 GCF_054177405.1 Leptonychotes weddellii | reverse complement strand
GTGCAAAGGATGAGGAGGCATAATGCCCTCCAAACTAAGGTTGATTGTGAACTCGGCTGGTCCTTTGCAGTCCTGTGGCAGACACACACCCTGCCAGGGGTGGAGGCAAGGGGGGTGGGGGGTGGGGTTCCCAGCACTGTTGCCATGGTGCCCTGCAGTGTTTCTACAACACAGCCTTCTCACACTCTGGGCAAGCCGACTTGGATGGTTTGCCCTGCATGATGCTAGTCAGGCTGGAAAGTGATCAAGGACCTTTTGGGATTGATCCTCTGGTTTTGTGTGT
>NW_027800208.1:0-283 GCF_054177405.1 Leptonychotes weddellii | reverse complement strand
TATTTCTTTTATTTCTTTTTTTCTAATGGGTGTTGTTCCATTATTATCTGTTGAAATGATTTTCCCTATGCATTGATTTGCTTCAGCACCCGTTTCAAAAAATCAATTAACTATGCATGTGAAGGACTATTTCTGTATTCTGTTCATTCACTCATTTGCTCATTCATTCATTCATTCATTCATCTTGATTAGAACACTATACCCTATAGATTAGTGCATTATCTGTCTTACCTCATTTTTAATATTTACTGAATTTGCATAGTAAAATTATGGCACAATGTGT
>NW_027800207.1:0-283 GCF_054177405.1 Leptonychotes weddellii | reverse complement strand
TGAGCACCCACAAAACCAGCCTGAGATGTAAGAAGATCTGGATCTCTACGAACAGAATATCGCAGGCAGTTGGTTTTGAGGTACGAAGCGGAGAGCCGTGATTCTGCGGGCAGATATCGGAGGATAAACGGCAGTGGGAGGGTGCCTGGCCGTGGGGATCCTACACCGCCGGTGAGTGACAGCCTTGTGCGCTGTGGACGGGGCACAGACTCGCAGACCGGTAGTGTCGGGAAAGAACTTTAGGGCAGCCCCCGGGGTGGAAAACCAGACCGGCGGGGTCGCG
>NW_027800206.1:0-283 GCF_054177405.1 Leptonychotes weddellii | reverse complement strand
CAACACCGCAGCGCAGCCCTGAATGCACCTTAGCACCCCCCACCCTGGCTAAGACTCGGGGGAAAACGCAGGGTTTCTGCCATCGTTCACTCCCATGGGTTAAAACAAAGTACCCTGTTGTGTTGCTCTCCTCCCCGCCCCGCCCATTCCCCCAAAGCCTCTCGTTTAAAAGCACCAGAGAACTCTCTGCCAAGGACGGTACCTCGACACCAGCTTCCCAGTGCCACAAACACGTTTCTTCTCCATACTCTGGCGCCTCATCCACCATGGGACTGAGAGTCTT
>NW_027800205.1:0-283 GCF_054177405.1 Leptonychotes weddellii | reverse complement strand
CGTGCTACTCGTCGGCCGTCGTGCCGCAGCTGCTGGCCGTGCAGCTGGAGCGTGGGGTCGCGCTGTCCTACACCCGCTGCGCCACGCAGTTCTTCCCCTTCACCTTCTTCGGCTCCATCGACTGCTACCTCCTGGCCCTCATGGCCTATGACCGCTACGTGGCCGTGTGCCGGCCCCTGCTCTATGTCACCATCATGACTGAGAAGGCCCGCTGGGGCTTGGTGGCCGGGGCTTACGGCGCTGGTCTGTCCAGCGCCTTTGTTCGCACGGTCACAGCCTTCAC
>NW_027800204.1:0-283 GCF_054177405.1 Leptonychotes weddellii | reverse complement strand
CTTTAGCAACATTTTATAAAATTCCACTACAAATGTTATTATCCATTTAAAATTATATATTTAAAATTCAGTAAGAATATAGAAATAACCCCAGGATTATTAAGAAGCACTTTAAGGGAGAGACTGAAATAAACAAAAATGGATTTTAGAAAAGGATAATGCTCCAGGCACTAACTCATTCTGCCAGCCCCATAACAAGAGGTAATTTGGGACCCATCCCTATTTCAGGCACAAAACCTTCTTTTTAAATCACCAGCAAGTATAGATTCTTTACTGTCAGGCG
>NW_027800203.1:0-283 GCF_054177405.1 Leptonychotes weddellii | reverse complement strand
CTCCTGGGCTCTGCAACAGGTGGGGGGGCTCATGTGGGGCAAGCCAGGCGCCTAGAGCACGTGGTTAAGGAGACACTCACCATCGGGGTGACCACTGACAATGGGTGCCTCCATAGATTTTGCACCTGGGGCACCTCACCTGCCTCACCCTAGTCCTAACCCTGTTCTACAGGATTCCCACAGATCTGAGTGGGGGGGGGGTGGTAGTGTTTCAAAGGAAGGTGCTGGAAAACCACCTCAGACCCTCTGAGGGCAGCTTCTCTCTGCAGCCGGGAGCCACGGA
>NW_027800202.1:0-283 GCF_054177405.1 Leptonychotes weddellii | reverse complement strand
CTCCATTTCTGTTGATGAACCAGCTTCGTTATGCCCTACCAACAGGGGGCAATACACTGTGGATGTTTATTATTCAAGAAAAGGGGTTTTGTAGAGAATGTCAAAATTGTTAGATGCAGAGAATGACAGAAGCAAAATGTGTTTAAGTTGGACTTTTCTGCGTTTGACCAGTGTTCTAAAGGGATTTGGCATTTGTTTTTACAGTGATGAAGTATCTGCTTTCTAGGGTAGAACAGAAATCTTTAATTTTGTGGGCAAGGAAATATTCTTTTTGCTTAATATA
>NW_027800201.1:0-283 GCF_054177405.1 Leptonychotes weddellii | reverse complement strand
GCTTGCCACACAGAGCCAAAAGGCAAGATTTCTTTTCCTTTATGCCTCCTTCACCTTCAGCCCTGGGGTCCTTATAACCCTGGGGCTAATGGCAGTCCTGATGCTTGTGGTGGAGTGGCACTCTGGTTTGACAATGGTCAC
This sequence comes from Leptonychotes weddellii, assembly GCF_054177405.1. Lineage (NCBI taxonomy): Eukaryota > Metazoa > Chordata > Mammalia > Carnivora > Phocidae > Leptonychotes > Leptonychotes weddellii. The sequence continues at coordinate 142 of NW_027800201.1, read as the reverse complement.
TGTGATGTGGTTGCTTAGTTTGCAAAATACAAGGTAATTTATCTTCTCTCCCTGCCCCACCCCAACGTCCTGGGCACCATTCATGCTACAAGCTTTAGGAAGGGTTTATTTTACAGGCTGGAGTGTATTTCTCCTCTTTGTT
>NW_027800200.1:0-283 GCF_054177405.1 Leptonychotes weddellii | reverse complement strand
ATCCACCAAATACTGACTCTTACATTGTTTTACCCATTCATCTTCTTTTTTTTTTTATTATTTATTTTTTTATTTTTATTTTATTTATTTTTTTATTCTTATGTTAATCCCCATACATTACATCATTAGTTTTAGATGAAGTGTTCCATGATTCACTGTTTGTGCATAACACCCAGTGCTCCATGCAGAATGTGCCCTCTTCAATACCCACCACCAGGCTAACCCGTCCTCCCACCCCCCTCCCCTCTAGAACCCGGTTTGTTTTTCAGAGTCCATCGTCTCT
>NW_027800199.1:0-3052 GCF_054177405.1 Leptonychotes weddellii | reverse complement strand
CTGAGCCACCCAGGCGCCCCATGTGTATCTAGTATTTAATCGAAGATAATGATGCTCTTTGCGGCAATGGCAGCTCAGCATGTATAGAAAACAATGGAAATATTCTAGGCTTCATAGACATTATTTCAAAATGTGATACAATGTTCAACATGTAATATAAGTTTTAAAATGCACTAAATGGGGGTGCCTGGGTGGCTCAGTCAGTTAGGCCTGTGCCTTGGGTTTGGGTCATGATCCCGGGGTGCTGGAATCAAGCCCCATGTCGGTCTCCCTGCTCAGCGGGGAGTCTGCATCTCCCTCTCCCTCTGGCCCTCCCCCCGCTCATCCTCTCTCTCTCTCTCTCTCTCAAATAAATAAATGAAATCTTTAAAAAAAATAAAAAATAAATAAAATGCACCAAATGAGGGGCTCCTGGGTGGCTCAGTCGGTTAAGCATCTGACTCTTGATATCAGCTCAGGTCTTGATCTCAGGGTTGTGAGTTTAAGCCCCACATTGGGCTCCATGCTTGACATGGAGCCTCCTAGATAGATAGGTAGATGATAGATAGATAGATAGATAGATAGATAGATAGATAGATAGATAGATGATAGAATGCACCAAATGATCACTATATAAAATGAAGAACTCAAAATGAGATTATTGGGACACCTGAGTGGCTCAGTTGGTTAAGTGTCTGCCTTTGGCTCAGGTCATGATCCCGGGGTCCTGGGATCAAGCCTCGTGGTAGGCTCCTTGCTCAGCAGGGAGCCTACTTCTCCCTCTGCTTCCCACTCCCCCTGCTTGTGCTTGCTCTCTCTTTAGCAAATAAACAAAAACCTTTTTTTAAAAATGAGATTATTATTTTAATGTGTTTCAACATAAGAGAAGAAATCATACACAACATAATTAGAAATAAATCTTTGTTACTCAATTTACCTAGATTATATTATGAAATATAACAAAAAATTATATTTCTTTTTCTTTATTATTTTAAAAGTAATATATTTCAAAAGCCATAGAAGACAATTTATGTATATTATATATAGATGAATCACCAAAAAGAAAAAAAACAAGGAAATTGAAGTTAATATTCATTGGCTTTACATTTGCGGTAATAATTACATTCAGTTATCTTTGCTATTTTGCTGGTTTTCAGTCATATAAAAACTAAAGCTTTATGGATTTTTTTTAAGATTTTATTTTATTGTTTTAAATATTTTATTTATTTATTTGAGAGAGAGAGAGAGAGCACAAGACCGGGAGGGTCAGAGGGAGAAGCAGACTCCCTGCTAAGCAGGGAGCCCGATGTGGGACTCGATCCCGGGACTCCAGGATCATGACCTGAGCCGAAGGCAGTTGCGTAACCAACTAAGCCACCGAGGCGCCCTTAAGATTTTATTTTTAAGTAATCTCTACACCCAACATGGAGCTCGAGCTTACGACCCTGAGGTCAAGAGTCGCATGCTCTACTGACTGAGTCAGCTGGTGCCCCTTATGGATGTTTTCTGATTCTCTTGTCATGAAAGTATGTTTTATTGTGATGAAGTTATATTTGTTAAAGTAGAGAGAATATATTTTATTTAGCCATTTATTTGTTTGATTTTAAGCTTTTAGTTATTTAAGACATGGTACATGAGTCTATTCATATTCTTTTTTTTTTTTTTTTTAAACATTTATTTATTTATTTTAGAGACAGAGAGAGCACAAGTGGGAGGGGCAGAGGGATTTTTGCAGTTGCAAGTAACAGAGTATTTAAACCAAACTGGCCTAAATCAAAAAGGGAATGTATTGGCTCATGTAACTGGAACTTTCGGAAGTTCAGGCACATCATGTTGCTGGGGCTCAAATGACATCACTAGGACCCATTTTTTTTCTCTGTCCCATGACTCAACTTCTGTGTTGATTCCATTCTCCCCTTATGGCCCCCAAATGGCAGGCTGCCACCTGCTCTGGGAACAACTTCCTTCTAGGTTCAAATGTGGTAGAAATAATCTGGTAGAAAGCCAACAGATCCACACCCATTAGACCAGTCTAGATCTCACTCCCACCCTTGTACCAAGAGAATATGATGCATCAGTTGATCTGCGCCTCAGTCTAGTTTCTACCACCTGCACTGGATCCCCATCTAGGCCACAAAAAATAAAATGGGGAACGAATGAATTCCAAAATGAAAATAGGGGCTGTTGACAGAGTCTATTCATATTCTTACCTGGGCCCAACAAATGTTGGGAGTAGGCCCAGTTGCCATCCACCCACCTGACTTTCTCAGATATGGGGATCAGTTGCCAAGTTGTGGTCACCCCAATTCCCAGCTTCTTCCTCCACCTACCCGGCCAGTTGTTGACATACCAACAGGTGTCAGCATCAAGTGCATCAGCCAGTTCAAATCTAATTTCTGTCATTTGCAACCGAAAGAGACTAGTAGTACTCATTCACAGGGCTCTTCACAAATTTTCTGTTTGTGACACAGGATAGGAGCCTATTTCCACATTCTCTTTGAAGTTAGGTATGGTTATGGTATCGGCTTTGGCCAATAACATGTGAGCAGACATTTTAAAAGCAGGTACAAGACTGGCCGCTACTTTCTCTCTGCCACAGCAACCAGCAACACCCCAGCTGCCTTCTGAAGTGGTGTATCATTTAAAAATCATCATCATGCACAACGTGTACTTAATGCCACTGAACTATACCCTTAAAAAGTAGTATTTCTCCCGTCATCCTGGCTCCCAAAGTGAGGATGATGTGGGACAGAACACCCAGCGACCTGCAATGGACATGTAAGCATGAGCAAGAAATAAACCTTTATTTATTTTATTTATTTATTTATTTTTTAAGTAAGCTACATGACCAATGTGGGGCTTGAAATTTTGACCCTGACATCAAGAGTTGCATGCTCTATCAACTGAGTCAGCCAGGCACCCCCTAAACCTTTGCTTTTTTTTTTTTTTTTTTAGATTTTATTTATTTGCGAGAGAGAATGAGAGACAGAGAGCATGAGAGAGAGGAGGGTCAGAGGGAGAAGCAGACTCCCTGCCGAGCAGGGAGCCCGATGTGGGACTCGATCCCGGGACT
>NW_027800198.1:0-283 GCF_054177405.1 Leptonychotes weddellii | reverse complement strand
CTGCCGAGCAGGGAGCCCGATGCGGGACTCGATCCCGGGACTCCAGGATCATGACCTGAGCCGAAGGCAGTCGCTTAACCAACGGAGCCACCCAGGCGCCCTGACCTCAACACTTCTTAATAATCAATGGGTGGCGTGTCTGGTTGGCTCAGTCAGTGCAGCATACAACTCAGGATTTCAGGGTCATGAGTTCAGGCCCACGTTGGGCATGTAGCCTACTTAAAAAAAAATCATCAATGGGCCAAAGAGGAAGTCTCAAAAGAAATAAAAAGGTAAATAGAAC
>NW_027800197.1:0-283 GCF_054177405.1 Leptonychotes weddellii | reverse complement strand
GTATTTAGTAAATGAATGAATGAAGAGTGAATAAATCAATAATGAGTTAATGAACATACAAAAGGCAGAAGTGTGACTCACTCACATGGAACTGCTTATGTGCTAGAACATAGGACCTGGGGAAGAAGGGACAAGCATACTGGGAAAAAGGCTGGAGGGGTAGGTCAGGGTAAGGTAACAGAAGACCTTGTATACCACCCTAGGAATTTGGACTGTATTATTTTAGCAGTGTCTTGTTGGCACCTATTAAGTACCAATACTCTGTTCGGTTCTAGAGGCACAA
>NW_027800196.1:0-283 GCF_054177405.1 Leptonychotes weddellii | reverse complement strand
TTCCATTTGCTCTCATGACTCCCTGGGCAAGAGTGGCTCCATCTTGGGCCTAGAAACTTATTTCAACACTTGCTACCTGTTACCCTGTCTGAATCATCCCTAAATAATTAAAGGTTGAGTAGGAGCTCAGGAAGTCCCTTGGTGAATACATAGTCCTCACCTAATCATTCCACATGCAATATTCTGGTGGCCTCATATCGGTTGTCTGGACAAGGAGTGGGCAAGGGGGAGAGGATTTCCTTCTACTCTGATTGCAGAACATCCCCGGGTTTCACTGAGTCTG
>NW_027800195.1:0-283 GCF_054177405.1 Leptonychotes weddellii | reverse complement strand
CCTGCTAGTTCTGTAAGATAAAATAAGTCTTCTGACCCTATAATTCAATCTCAGTCTCAGCTTGAGATTTCTGTGTGTTTTTTTTTTTTTTTTTTAAGATTTTATTTATTTATTTGACAGAGAGAGACACAGCGAGAGAGGGAACACAAGCAGGGGGAGTGGGAGAGGGAGAAGCAGGCTTCCCGCCGAGCAGGGAGCCTGATGCGGGGCTCGATCCCAGGACCCTGGGATCATGACCTGAGCCGAAGGCAGACGCTTAACGACTGAGCCACCCAGGCGGCCC
>NW_027800194.1:0-283 GCF_054177405.1 Leptonychotes weddellii | reverse complement strand
CGGGACTCGATCCCAGGACTCTAGGATCATGACCTGAGCCAAAGGCAGTTGCTTAACCAGCTGAGCCACCCAGGTGCCCTATAGCACATCTTCTTTATCCATTCATTTGTCGATGGACATCTTGGCTCTTTCCACAGTTTGGCTATTGTGGACATTGCTGCTATAAACATCAGGGTGCACGTACCCTTTCGGATCCCTTCTTTTGTATCTTTGGGGTAAATACCCAGCAGTGCAATTGGTGGATCATATGGTACCTCTATTTTCAACTTTTTGAGGAACCTCC
>NW_027800193.1:0-283 GCF_054177405.1 Leptonychotes weddellii | reverse complement strand
TAACATTTATGTTTTGTAGTGTTAACTTTTATATTCTGATTTTTATATTCTGCACGTGGCAGAGGTGTTTTCAGCACCTTGTGGAGGGGGGAATGAGACATGACAGAGGGGAGGGGCGGTGAAGGATGTAAATGAGAAGGAGGCACGTGGAATTTCTTGACCCTCCTAACACCAATTACCTTCTTTCCTTTTTTTTTTTCTGATTCATTTAAACTTCTTTTTTTTTTTAATTTTTTTTTTATTCTTATGTTAATCCCCATACATTACATCATTAGTTTTAGAT
>NW_027800192.1:0-283 GCF_054177405.1 Leptonychotes weddellii | reverse complement strand
CCACCAACTTACTCCCAAACCCCCTGCAATCTGGCATCTGCCCCATCACTTGGCTGAAACTCTCACCTGGGTCATTAAATTTAATGGTCTTTCCTTGGCCTTCTTCCTCCTCCACCTGGCTGGGTCTTGTTAGACACAATTGGCCATCCCTTCCTTGAAACTCTACTATATATATATACAATGTATATATATATATATACACAATGGAATATTATGCAGCCATCAAAAGGAATGAGATCTTGCCATTTGCAACGACGTGGATGCAACTGGAGGGTGTTATGCT
>NW_027800191.1:0-283 GCF_054177405.1 Leptonychotes weddellii | reverse complement strand
GTCTGCTTGGGATTCTCTCTCTCCCTCTCCTGCTGCCCCTCACCCTGCTCGTGCTCTCTAAATAAATAAATAAAATCTTTAAAAAAATAAAAAACAAAATTAAAAAAATAAAAATAATAGGGCGCCTGGGTGGCTCAGTTGGTTAAGCGACTGCCTTCAGCTCAGGTCATGATCCCAGGGTCCTGGGATCGAGTCCCGCATCGGGCTCCCTGCTCTGCGGGGAGCCTGCTTCTCCCTCTCCCACTCCCCCTGCTTGTGTTCCCTCTCTCGCTGTGTCTCTCTC
>NW_027800190.1:0-283 GCF_054177405.1 Leptonychotes weddellii | reverse complement strand
AGAGAGCATGAGAGGGAGGAGGGTCAGAGGGAGAAGCAGACCCCCCGCCGAGCAGGGAGCCCGATGCGGGACTCGATCCAGGGACTCCAGGATCATGACCTGAGCTGAAGGCAGACACTTAACTGACTGAGCCACACAGGTGCCCCAAGAAGTAAAATTTATTGTGTTAAGCCAGCAATATTTTGGGGTTTATCTGTTACAGCAACTAGTGAGCATTTCTTTACCCATACATATATTGTCACTTAACATGAGCTTTGTTCTTTTTTTATTTTTTTTATTTTTT
>NW_027800189.1:0-283 GCF_054177405.1 Leptonychotes weddellii | reverse complement strand
ATCAAGTGAACAAACATTCACACTATAAGAGTCCCAGAAGAGAGAGAGAAAGTTGTGGAAAACTTATTTGAAGAAATAATAACCGGAAACTTCCCTAGCCTAGGGAGGGAAATAGATTTTCAAGTCCAAGAATAACAGAGAGCTCTGAACAAGATGAACCCAAGGAGGTTCAAACCATGGCAAGTAATAATTAAAATGTCAATGGTTAAAGATAAAAAGAAAATCATAAAAGCAGCAAGAGAGAAATAAAAAATTGCCTACAAGGGAAAAACTATAAGGCTAT
>NW_027800188.1:0-3052 GCF_054177405.1 Leptonychotes weddellii | reverse complement strand
ATGAGAGACAATGGACTCTGAAAAACAAACTGAGGGTTCTAGAGGGGAGGGGGGTGGGAGGATGGGTTAGCCTGGTGATGGGTATTGAGGAGGGCACGTTCTGCATGGAGCACTGGGTGTTATGCACAAACAATGAATCATGGAACACTACATCTAAAACTAATGATGTAATGTATGGGGATTAACATAACAAAAAAATTAAAAAAAAAAAAAGAATGACTCTTTCAACAATAAAAAATTAAAAAAAAAAAAAAAGAGGGGCGCCTGGGTGGCTCAGTCGTTGGGCGTCTGCCTTCGGCTCAGGTCATGATCCCGGGGCCCTGAGATCGAGTCCCGCATCGGGCTCCCTGCTCAGCGGGAGGCCTGCTTCTCCCTCTCCCGCCCCCCCTGCTTGTGTTCCTGCTCTCGCTGTCTCTCTCTGTCAAATAAATAAATAAAATCTTTAAAAAAAAAAAAAAAGAATGACTCAGTTCATTCAACCACTGTCATAAAATCCTCAAGGTCCTTGACCCATTTTCTTTTCACTCTATCTATGCAGCAAAACCTTAATCTTGGATCAATCCAAATGGTTGCTTTTCCGTATCCAGGCAGGCAAAGCACTATTGAAGGAAAATCATTCAACTGGGTAAATCCATGCCACTATAAATTCATGGTTACTTATCTCAAGCAGTGAAAACCAGATAAATAAGAAAAACAATAGCTAAATGTTTATTCCTAAAAATGGTATCAATACTTTATATGCATAAACACATTTAATACTTATACACCACCGGAAAGTAGATATTCATTGCATTTTATTGATGAAGAAACAGAAGTGTAAATAGCCAAAAGTCACACAGCTAATAAACGACAGAGTCTTAATTTTCAAATCAGGCATTCTGATTCTAGCGCTTGAGCTTTTAACCCTTACTGCCAGACAATTTAATTATGTTTCCCTAATCAGCTCTGTCTCTACCACCAACTATAACCAACAGGGCTACTTTGTTGCCTAGCTACCAGAGGGGTACTATTCATGTTTATATTATAAGCAATACTGAGAGGAAAATTTATAGCCTTAAACTTAAATTTTAAAAGAAAAAAGACTGGGCGCCTGGGTGGCTCAGTTGGTTAAGCGATTGCGTTCGGCTCAGGTCATGATCCCGGAGTCCTGGGATCAAGTCCCACATCGGGCTCCCGGCTCAGAGGGGAGCCTGCTTCTCCCTCTGACCCTATCCCCTCTCATGCTGTTTCTCTCTCTCTGTCAAATAAATAAATAAACAAAATCTTTAAAAAATAAATAAATAAATAAATAAATAAATAAATAAATAAAAGAAAAAAGACTGAAAATCAGGAACTAAGCAACTCAAAAACTTAAGAAACTAAAAAATAAGAAAACAGTAAATTCAATGAAAACTAAGATAAGTAAATAATAAACATAAAAGCAGAAATTAATGAAGTAGGAAACAAAGATATAATTGAGAGGATCAACAAAGCCAAAGTTAGTTCTTTGAAAAGAATAAGATTGAGAAATCTATGGCAAGACTGATGAAAATAAAAGGGAAGATGCCATTAATAAATATTAGGAATTAAAAAGAAGGGGTGCCTGGGTGGCTTAGTTGGTTAAGCATCTGACTTCATCTCCAGTCCAAGTCTTGATCTCAGGGTCATGAGTTCAAGGCCCATGTTGGGCTCCATGCTGGGCGTGGAGCCTACTTAAAAAAAAAAAGGAACTAAAAAGAAGCCATAACTATAGATACAACAGAGATTAAAATTTCAGAATATTATTAACAATAATATTGTTTTATTGTGTGAACGAATATGAAAATTTTGTTAAAAAGACAAATTTCTAGAAAAATATAAATTAGCAAAACTGACTCAAGAATAAAGAGAAAACATGATAGTTTTATAACCATTAAAGAGATTGAATCAACATGTAGAAATCCTTGCACAAAGAAAACAATGGAGCCACATAATTTTATAAGCAAGTTCAACCTCTTCCAATCTTACCCAACTTCAACCTTACTCAAACTCATGCAGAGGAAGAAAAGGAAAAAAGGAAACACTCCTAAATCCAAGTTAGAAGGTTAGTTTTCTTGATACTCAAATCAGAAAAGAATAGTATAATAAAGGAAAAGTAAAGGTCAGCCTCACTCATAAATACGAATGCACAAATTCCTTTTTTTTTTTTTTTAAGTGGGTGAGGGGCAGAGGGAGAGGGAGAGAGAGAATCTTAAGCAGGCCCTATGCCCAGTGCAGAGCCAGATGCAAGGCTCAGTCTCACAACCCTGAGATCACGACCTGATCCGAAATCAAGAGTCCGATGCTTAACTAACTGAGCCACCCAGGCACCCCACAAACCTATAGTTTTTTAATTAATAAGGGAGTTAAGCTTGTTGTCTATAAAACTCGTGTACAGAAGTGAATTTAGTTTCTTTACCTAACAAATATAAAGTGTAATTCTTAAAAAGATATAATGTATGATAAAAGCACTTAGGAATAAATTTAGGGGTGCTTGGGTGTCTCAGGTCATGATCCCAGGGATCCTGGGATCAAGTCCTATATGGGGCTCCCTGCTCCGTGGGAAGCCAGCTTCTCCCTCTCCCACTCCCCCTGTTTGTGTTCCCTCTCTCGCTGTGTCTCTCTCTGTCAAATAAATAAATAAAATCTTTAAAAAAAAGGAATAAGTTTAATAAAAGATATGTAAGACCCTTATGGGTAAAGTTATAAAACTTCTAAAATTTCTAAAATTTAAAGGAGCCTGATTGGTTCAGTGGGAAGAACATGAAACTCCTGATCTCAGGGTTGTGAGTTCAAGCCCCACATTGGGTTTAGAGATTACATAAATTTAAAAAAAAAATTTTTTTAAAGATTTTATTTATTTATTTGACAGAGAGAGACACAGCAACAGAGGGAACACAAGCAGGGGGAGTGGGAGAGGGAGAAGCAGGCTTCCCGCTGAGCAGCGAGCCTAATGCGGGGCTCGATCCCAGGACTCTGGGATCATGACCTGAGCCGAAGGCAGACGCTTAACGACTGAGCCACCCAGGCACCCCATAAATAAAAAATTTTAAAA
>NW_027800187.1:0-283 GCF_054177405.1 Leptonychotes weddellii | reverse complement strand
CCACCCAGGCGCCCCCTGGCTGGGATGTTCTTAACAACTGTTAAGCTGGAAAGAACTTGGTCCTACAGAATTGGATCGTAAGCCTCGGGCAGAGGTCAGGCCTACAGTTTCGCTCCTGTCATTTCCTGGTCTTTGCACCTCTCCCCCCAGCACCAGCACGTAGGGGAGAACCCTTCAGGAAATGCAGGGTAGCAAAATCTCAATTGAGGAATGCCAAATCGATGCGCTCAGGTTTTGTAAACACAAAAACCTAAATTTGTGTTTACAAAAGGAATCACAAAAA
>NW_027800186.1:0-283 GCF_054177405.1 Leptonychotes weddellii | reverse complement strand
GTGCATTCACCCACTTGAGATACAGCAAAGCTAACATGTAACAGAGCCAGCTGTGTCCAGAATACACTTCCATCATAAAAAGCCCATAAAATTAACTGGTTTTTTTTTTTTCAAAATAGTAAAGCATGCTTCGTAAGATTTTTCGTATTATACACACATCTTCAAACTGCAAAGATAAATCCCTTACATTATCTCAACAACTATTTAAGTAATCCTTGTATAAAGATGTGCACATTCAGCCCTGAGACTGCACACTGCAAGGTTCACTGGGATTGGTCAAGAA
>NW_027800185.1:0-283 GCF_054177405.1 Leptonychotes weddellii | reverse complement strand
GCACAAACAATGAATTATGGAACACTTCATCTAAAACTAATGATGTAATGTATGGGGATTAACATAAGAATAAAAAAAAATATTAAAAAAAAATAAGGGCTTTGCAAACTTTATCTATAAAAGGTCAGTTAATAAACATTTTAGGCTATGTGGGCCATATGGTCTCTATTGCAGCTCAACTCTGCTGTGATACTGAGAATGCAGCCATAGACAATATGTAAACAAACAACTGTGTCTATGTTCCAATAAAACTTTATTTATAAAAACAAAACAAAACAAAAAA
>NW_027800184.1:0-283 GCF_054177405.1 Leptonychotes weddellii | reverse complement strand
CTTAGCATAATACCCTCTAGTTCTATCCACGTCATTGCAAATGGCAAGATTTCATTTTTTTGATGGCTGCCTAATATTCCAGTGTGTGTGTGTGTGTGTGTGTGTGTGTGTGTGTATACACATCACATCTTCATCCATTCATCTGTTGATGAACATCGTGGCTCTTTCCATAGTTTGGCTATTGTGGACATTGCCGCTATAAACATTGGGGAGCACTTACCCCTTCGGATCGCTACATTTGTATCTTTGGGGTAAATCTTAATCACTTCCAAATTGAAGACTT
>NW_027800183.1:0-283 GCF_054177405.1 Leptonychotes weddellii | reverse complement strand
GTTTTATGCATTATAATGAAGGCTCAGGCCACAAGTCCTGGAAAAATCTGTTTTCTTTCAATTAGCAAGAAGTAAAGCCGGGCGTAGATTTTCCTAGCACCTCTGGAAAAACAGAGATAGTTGATGGAGCAGTTCTCTGAGTCCTCTGTGAGGGGGACAGAGAAGAGGATCGAGGCTAGCTCTGCTGTGTCTCCTCTGGGCCACGAGCCGTGCCTACTGAGGGCTGGGCACTCAGCACAGACGTGGAGGCCGCCGGAGGCTGGCCCAGAGCCACCTCTCTGTC
>NW_027800182.1:0-283 GCF_054177405.1 Leptonychotes weddellii | reverse complement strand
GCGACCTCCCTCAGCGGAGCCGACTTCTAAAAGTTCCGATTTTGTTCCGCTGCTCTATCACTTGCCAGAAGCGGCTGACGGAGGCCCCTCCCCCGCCATCTATCCTCCCGAATATCACCTTGGATTCACTTCTCCGCACGTTCTACCTTCCAGAAAGTGGTTGCTTTTCTGTTCATAGAGTTGTTGTTATTCTTTTCTTCGGTCTCCTGTTGAGTTTGTAGGTGTTCAGAATGGTTTGATCCCTATCCAGTTGAATTCCTGAGACCAGATGAAATCCAGGTCT
>NW_027800181.1:0-283 GCF_054177405.1 Leptonychotes weddellii | reverse complement strand
TTTTCCAAGACTTCTTCAGATTCTGCCTCTTCAAAGATATCAGTTCTTTTTTTATTATTATTATTATGTTATGTTAATCACCAAAGATATCAGTTCTTATAGCCAAAGTCTTCTCCCTTGACCTTTGTCACCTGTGCTTGCTCTTGTTAGGATGTATGGATATTGTCATCTTTTTACCTATTTGGGTTTGCCTGACATTTCCAAACATATTGTAATTCTTGGATACCAGACATCATATGTCACTTAAGTCTATAATATTTTTTAGCTTTGTGATGGTGCTATT
>NW_027800180.1:0-283 GCF_054177405.1 Leptonychotes weddellii | reverse complement strand
CAACTGAGCCACCCAGGCGCCCGCCAGAGTCCATTCTTTTAAACATTACACTATATTTAATCAGATGTATGACGTTGAACAAGCCTCCTTTCTGAAATTTAGGTTCTACTTCATGGAAATAATAAATCATGGGATGTGGATTAAATGGAAATGAAAGACTTTGGGATACTCTATTCTACAAATGTAATTTTATCTTGTATTTGTTGGTAGGAGATACAACTTGTAAGAAAAGCTTATATTTTTCTCAAATAGCAAAGAAAAATAGTGTAATGATAATACCCAA
>NW_027800179.1:0-283 GCF_054177405.1 Leptonychotes weddellii | reverse complement strand
AACATAATAAAATGAAATTTAAAAAAAATTCAAATATCTCCGAGGAATTAGGAGGAGTGACACCAAGTATATATCATATACATGCTGACTTCATGCATTCACAAAATTGTAAATACTGTTAACCCTTGAACAACATGGGTTTGACCTGTGCTAGCCCTCTTATATGCAGATTTTTTACAGTATAATGCTGTAAATGTATTTTCTCTTCCTTATGATTTTCTTTCTTTCTTTTTTTTTTAAGTAGGCTCCATGCCCAGCATGGAGCCCAATGTGGGGCTCGAAC
>NW_027800178.1:0-283 GCF_054177405.1 Leptonychotes weddellii | reverse complement strand
AAATAAATAAATAAAATCTTTAAAAAAAAAAAATTTGAGAATATTCTATGTTAGTCTTTCCATTCACAAATAGGACTACCAGCAAGGGGAGGCATCAATAGTTAAAAAGCAATGGTGTCTTAAAGGAGGAGGAAGGCGAGTTTTGGAGACATTTGATACTGGTGTAAGGAAACGGTGTCTGTTGTACGGCAGGAAAACCTCCCTGCACCTAATGTTGACTAGCTTGGTGATCATGGGCAAATTGCAGAATCGCTGAAAGCCTGAGTCCCTCACCTTCAACGTG
>NW_027800177.1:0-3052 GCF_054177405.1 Leptonychotes weddellii | reverse complement strand
CTGATTGACTTATTTCACTCAGCATAGTATCCATGTCGTTGCAAATGGCAAGATCTCATTCCTTTTGATGGCTGCATAATATTCCATTGTATATATAAACCACATCTTCTTTATCCATTCATCTGTCGATGGACATCTTGGTTCTTTCCACAGTTTGGCTATTGTGGACATTGCTGCTATAAACGTCGTGGTGCATGTACCCCTTCGGATCCCTACTTTTGTATCTTTGGGGTAAATACCCAGTAGTGCAATTGCTGGATCGTATGGTAGCTCTATTTTCAACTTTTTGAAGAACCTCCATACTGTTTTCCAGAGTGGCTGCACCAGCTTGCATTCCCACCAACTGTGTAGGAGGGTTCCCCTTTCTCTGCATCCCCGCCAACATCTGTTGTTTCCTGACTTGTTAATTTTAGCCATTCTGACTGGTGTGAGGTGATATCTCATTGAGGTTTCCTAATGAAGGATTTGATGGGTCATACTCTATGGCTCATCTATATTTTGAACATTTTTACAAGATTATCCTATTTGAGGGGCACCTGGGTGGCTCAGTCATTAAGCGTCTGCCTTTGGCTCAGGTCACGATCCCAGGGTCCTGGGATCGAGCCCCGCATCGGGCTCCCTGCTCGGCGGGAAGTCTGCTTCTCCCTCTCCCACTCCCCCTGCTTGTGTTCCCTCTCTCGCTGTGTCTCTCTCTGTCAAATAAATAAAAATAAAATCTTTAAAAAAAAAAAAGATTATCCTATTTGAAGGATCATAACTATTTAGAATCAAAAGCTGAGTAATATTTTCTTAGACAAAATATACTGCCATGTTTGCACCTTTGAGATTTGTTACCTCTTGAGCAACCTGGGGCAAGGATGGAAGGATGGAGAAGGGGAAATATACCCCTCAGTCCTCCCACTCCATTCCTCATGACTTCCATCCTGAAATATATAATCTCATGTTTATCTACCTATTGCTTCCACTTATGACACTTCCATTAGCATTCTCCAACTCCTTTTATCCCATACGAAGCAGCTAAGGAAACCGGGACTAGGAGTCTTAGACTCCACTGCAGTATTTTCTTGGGATTTTTCCATTTCGGTGCCCTAAAAATAGGGAAAGGCATTTGGACAGCTCACAGTCATGCTCAGGACATCTGACGAGGCACATGTCAGCATGCCCTGGAGCATCTATGGGTGACTCTGAGGCCCTCCCTGATCTGGAAAGATGTGGTCATGATTCATGTTTCTGCAGCAAATGACAAGAGGAAGCATAGAGTCTGCCACTTATTAGCAAGTGTCCCTGCTGTCCTTGTCCTCACACACTGTATTTCCCAGTTTAGAATTATCTGTTAACCTCAGGAACAGCCTGCATTTAGAAGTTTCTGGGTAGCAAAGAAAAACCTATAATTCTATCACTACCACTCCTGCCCCCTCAGTTTGCTTTGAGAAATCTTTGTGATTGGAAGAAGCTAAGGAATATGCAGGAAGTCTTAAGAATCTTAAAATGTATTGCTCAAAGACAAATGTTTCCCTATCTTGATTAACAGGTCAAGCAGGCAATTGCTTCTGTAATGTGGTCTCAAGACATTAATCAACAAAAGGTCTGCCTACCTCATACATTTTCTTCTCTCTGACCTGAAATTCTGCCACTAATTTGCTGATGGAAGGGTCCTCCTTCTCTTTCTATGTTCAGGGATGGAGGGTACACAAGACAATACATCTAAATTCATGTATTCCATAGTTTTCCCAGGACTAAACTTGCTCTGAATTTTTCACATACGTTCAGGAGGGTACAGGGGGTACCAGGTGGGTATTGGGGGCTCTGGGGAGGGTGGGTGGGAGGGGGAGAGTAAGCATCAGAGAGATAGAAACATTTTTAAACTGGAAAAGACTCCCATCCTAATGCAGTGCTCTGTAAATCAAGAAAGAGGCAAAGTTTGCAATGTCATTCAGCCTCCTCCAGCTTTGAGAATTTCCTTCTCTTAATGAGGCATCTCTCTTCCCCCAGCAACTGAGTGGGAGAATAAGGAGGTATAGGGGAAAAAAGAAAATCAGCGAACAACATCCTCTATGATAGCCTAAAAGTAAACATAGCAGTTTATTTACATACATGTTAATTTTATACAAGTAATCTCAGAATCATATGCTGCTTTTACGATTTCCTACATGTATATCTGTGGAGAAATACTCCTATTATTCCAGCACCAAAGGAGTGACAAACCAATTTGAGAATTACAATAGGATGTTAAATATGGGAACAGTGACAAGGTGGTCTCAGAGGTATCTGTAAGCACAGTTGTTAGTTCACTCCTCAAGTTCTGAGTCAAAGCTACAGAGGGAATCTACACAGACAGATTCAGGAGACTGAACTCCCTAGAGGATATGTTTATTCATTCATTTATTCACTCAACAAATATTAAGGAACCTGTACTATGTGCCAGGAATCCCTACTATTGGCTGGTCACTGGCAGCCCAAATATTAGTAAGACTGCTCTTGACAGCCATAAGACAGAACATTATAATGCAACGTGGTAAACTATAGTGGTAGAAATGGCAGAGTCTTATAGTACAATTAAGAAATGGCATCCAGGAGGGAGTGGAGCAAGATGGCAGAGGAGTAGGAGACCTGGATTTCATCTCCTCTCAGGCATTCAACTGGATAGGGATCAAACCATTCTGAACACCTACAAACTCAACAGGACATCGAAGAAAAGAATAGCAACAACTTTCTGAACAGAAAAGCGACCACTTTCTGGAAGGTAGGACGTGCGGAGAAGTGAATCAGAGGCAATATTCGGGAGGATAGACGGCGGGGGAGGGGCCTCCGTCGGCCGCTTCTGGCAAGTGAGAGAGCCGCGGAGCACAAAATCGGAACTTTTAGAAGTCGGCTCCGCTGAGGGACGTCACTCCGGTGGCTAAGTGGGGGGTGGAACCCTCGTGGGACAGTGTGGACTCAGGACCCTCAGGGTCACAGAAAGACCAGGGGTGCCTGAGTGCAGCAGAGCTCCCAGGTATCGGAGCAGGGAAGCCGGCTGCAGAGGCGGAGCCCAGGCACGGGCTCTCAGCTC
>NW_027800176.1:0-283 GCF_054177405.1 Leptonychotes weddellii | reverse complement strand
TTAATGACTGAGCCACCCAGGTACCACGACAGATTTCTTGTTACTCATCAGGACCTGGACTTCTGATTCAGTAAATTGTTAATAGTTTTGCTCTCACATGAGTCTTCCTGGCCAAAATAAATCCTTTTCCAGTAAAAATCTTTGAGATCCTTACCTCTAAAGGCAGGATCAGGACCCTGGGTTTTATAAAGAGAATCACTATGGAGAAACATCCCTCAGGGGTGAGGGACAGGGGTCACATAGCTTCATTTTGGTCCTGGGTTGAGGTTGATGCTTAGGAATC
>NW_027800175.1:0-283 GCF_054177405.1 Leptonychotes weddellii | reverse complement strand
AGTTCACTGGTAATTATTGTCTGACTAAATTATACTTTAAAATTTAATATACCAATCCCCACTTAATTAGCGAACTGAGTTGTAGAGAGGTGCCTTAAGCTCCTAAAGTTGACTAAAACTGGCACTTAAAAATAGGCATTGTGACTACTGGGTATTTACCCCAAAGATACAAAAGTAGGGATCCGAAGGGGTACGTGCACCCCAATGTTTATAGCAGCAATGTCCACAATAGCCAAACTGTGGAAAGAGCCAAGATGTCCATCGACAGATGACTGGATAAAGA
>NW_027800174.1:0-283 GCF_054177405.1 Leptonychotes weddellii | reverse complement strand
TGAGTCTAATATAACTTTGACACAAAAACCAGACAAGAAAAATAAAAGAAAAATTATTAGCCAGTATAATTTATGAACATATATTATATAATGTTAACAAAATATTAGCAAAACAAAATCAGCAATCCATGAAAAACATAATACATCACAGCGAAATGGGTTTCCTCAGGAATACTTGACTTGTTTAATGTTAAAAAAAACTACAAATGTAATTAACCAAATTATATAAATAAATCAAGAAATATTATTATCTTAGACGCAGAAACAGTATTTGATAAAATTT
>NW_027800173.1:0-283 GCF_054177405.1 Leptonychotes weddellii | reverse complement strand
TGATCCTACTAGAATGAGTCCCACCCCTACAGGCCCAACCTGGACTGCCCGTCCCCCCCGCATCCAAGTCCATTTCCTCACCCTTTGCATCTACTAGTGACACTGTGCACAGACCCTTACCCATTTGTCTCCCCTCATCCAGAATCTCCATCTCCTTGTTCCATTCATACCTCCTCTCTACTGAACACAGATTTTTTTTAAGTTCAAACCAGCCTGTCCTTCCCCTGCTTAAAAGCTTCCAATAGCTTCCCATCACATTGAATAAAATCTCGAGTCCATTGCC
>NW_027800172.1:0-283 GCF_054177405.1 Leptonychotes weddellii | reverse complement strand
CCCAGAAGGTGCTTCAGCCTAATAGGGATGGAAGAGAAGTCACAGTTGCTCCCCACATGGTGTCTGCAAATCCACTTGGCATGGGTTTGAAATAATTGGTGACTTTGTCTGGCATGCCGTGGGAGGGGCTGCTCACCCCAGGACCAGCCCCTGACCTCGTCCTTCTCCCATCTCCTCTGTAGCCATCGGATGCCCGTGGCACCTCCAGAAACTTCCACCTTCGTGTCCCCAGTAGCTGGCACGTGTAGCATGCCAAACAGGTGCTCAGGAGATGTCCACGCAA
>NW_027800171.1:0-283 GCF_054177405.1 Leptonychotes weddellii | reverse complement strand
GCCTACAAGCAGGCTCACAGGGAGACGGTGGTGAGGTGCGTGAGGGACCAGCGGTGGCCACTCCGGCGGCCCCTTCCCATCCATGGGGGATTTTATTTTAATTTAAAACCATTTTCATGTATTCCTCTAATTCGTTTTAGGTTTAACAAAGCATTTACAGATCAAATAATCTGTTTGCTTTCCTCCCCGTGATCGAATCTCCTGTCCCACGCCTGCAACTCCCCGCTTTCCTTCCTGTCAGAGGGCGTGGGACGCGTAAGCCCATCTTTAGAAAGGAAAAGGT
>NW_027800170.1:0-283 GCF_054177405.1 Leptonychotes weddellii | reverse complement strand
TCGATCCCAGGACCCTGGGATCATGACCTGAGCTGAAGGCAGATGCTTAACAATTGAGCCACCCAGGTGCCCCAATTTAGGATTCTTAAAAAAAAAAAAAATGCTTATCATTGAAATGTATAGCATTCCATGGGAGGAATTTAAAACTCAGTTATCTGGTGGCGCCTGGGTGGCCCAGTCGGTTAAGTGTCGGAGTCTCGATTTCGGCTCAGGTCATGATCTCAGTGTTGTGAGGTCAAGTCTCACATCAGGCTCCATGCTGGGCCCGGAGCCTGCTTAAGAT
>NW_027800169.1:0-283 GCF_054177405.1 Leptonychotes weddellii | reverse complement strand
AATGAACTATTGGGACTTCATCGAGATAAAAAGCTTTTGCACAGCAAAGGAAATAATCAACAAAACTAAAAGCCAACCGACAGAATGGGAGAAGATATTCGCAAATGACGTATCAGATAAAGGGCTAGTATCCAAAACCTGTAAAGAACTTACCAAATTCAACACCCAAAAAACAAATAATCCAGTCAAGAAATGGGCAGAAGACATAACAGACATCTCCAAAGAAGACATGCAAATGGCCAACAGACACATGAAAAAGTGCTCAACAGCACTCAGCATCAGG
>NW_027800168.1:0-283 GCF_054177405.1 Leptonychotes weddellii | reverse complement strand
AGCCTGAGAATTTATTTCTAACAAGTTTCCAGATGATGCTGAGCGACTTGTGACTTTGTCCTTCACTGGGCTTTATCTTGCTCCGTATTCTGGATACCTCTTCCGTAGGTATCCAGAGGAAGATACCTCTTCCTCAACCGATCTTGTCACTTTGAGTGACAAGGAGAGTTGCACTGAGACTACCCCTCCCCCAAATCCCAAGCCCACCCCACCCCCTACCCACAATCATTTGGAAATAGAATTCTGCTTCCAAGTCCTCTTGGGTTTAGTGACATTTATCCTA
>NW_027800167.1:0-283 GCF_054177405.1 Leptonychotes weddellii | reverse complement strand
GCAATCCAGTGGGGGAGGTATAATGGTGCTGGACTAACTGGACATCTATAGCCCAAAAAAGAACCTTGACCCAAGTCTCTCATCGTATACAGAAAATTAACTCAGAATGGATCACAGACTTAAATGTAGAAAGTAAAACTATTAAACTTTTAGAAAAAACTATGAGAGAAAATCATCAGGAGACAAAATCCTAGCCATGTGGGATTCTTAGATTTGACTTTAAAAGCATAATTTATAGGGGCGCCTGGGCAGTGCAGTCGGTTAAGCGCCTGACTCTTGGTTT
>NW_027800166.1:0-3052 GCF_054177405.1 Leptonychotes weddellii | reverse complement strand
TGGAATATTACTCAGCCATCAGAAAGGATGAATACCCAACTTCTACATCAACAGGGATGGGACTGGAGGAGGTTATGCTAAGTGAAATAAGTCAAGCAGAGAAAGTCAATTATCATATGGTTTCATTTATTTGTGGAACATAAGGAATAGCATGGAGGACATTAGGAGAAGGAAGGGAAAAATGAAGGGGGGTAAATCGGAAGGGGAGATGAACCATGAGAGACTATGGACTCCGAGAAACAAACTGAGGGTTTTAGAGGGGAGGGAGGTGGGGGGATGGGTTAGCCCGGTGATGGGTATTAAGGAGGGCATGTATTGCATGGAGCACTGGGTGTTATATGAAAACAATGGATCGTGGATCACCACATCAAAAACTAATGATGTATTGTATGGTGACTAACATAACATATAAAATTTTTTTAATAAAATTAAAAAAAAAAAAGAAGTGCCTCCATACTACCCATCACCCATTTAACCCATCCCCCACCCACCACCCTTCCAGTAACCCTCAGTGTGTTCTCTATAGTTAAGAGTCTGTTTTGTGGTTTGCCTCTCTTTTTTTCCCCCCATGTTCATGTTTTGTTTCTTAAATTCTACATACGAGTGAAATCCTATGATAATTGTCTTTCTCTGACTGACTTTTTTCACCTAGCATAATACACTCTAGCTCCATCCACTTCATTGCAAATAACAAGATTTCATTCTTTTTGATGACTGAGTAATATTCCATTGTATATGTATATATACATCTTCTTTTTTTTTTTAAGATTTTATTTATTTATGTGACAGAGAGAGAGAGGGAACACAAGCAGGGGGAGTGGGAGAGGGAGAAGCAGGCTTCCCGAGGAGCAGGGAGCCCGATGCGGGGCTCCATCCCAGGACCCTGGGACCATGACCTGAGCCGAAGGCAGACGCTTAACGACTGAGCCACCAGGTGCCCCTGTATATATACATCTTCTTTATCCATTCATCAGTCGATGGACATTTGGGCTCTTTCCATAATTTGGCTATTGTTGATAATGCTGCTATAAACATTGGGATGCATGTGTCCCCTCAAATTAGTATTTTTGTATCCTTTGGGTAAATACCTAGTAATGTAATTGCTGGGTCATAGGGTAGTTCTATTTTTAACTTTTTGAGGAACCTCCATACTGTTTTCCAGAGTGGCTACACCAGATTGCATTCCCACCAACAGTAAGAGGGTTGCCCTTTCTCTGCATCCTCATGAACATCTGTTGTTTCCTGACTTGTTAATTTTAGCCATTCTGATAGGTGTGAGGTGGTATCTCATTGTGGTCTTGATTTATAAATACTTCCATTTCCATCATATATCAGAGATTCTTAAATTTCATAATCAAAATGCTCTATTAGGTGTTTTCCTCAACAAAGGGGAATTTCTCTTTTTAAGAAAAGAAAATTAGATCAAACCCCAGCTAACATTTAATTTTTTTTTTTTTTTTTTTTTTTTTTACTTTTAACACACCAAAAAAGGATTCAGTGCTCAAAGATGTCTGGAAAACTGGGCTATATGAAGCCAAACAATTGTCTTTACTAAAGGATTTATCAGAGAGTATGATAATACACTTTATAAATCTCTTGAAATGAAGCAGGTATTATGCAGCAATTCTCAAAAGTTATTTGACCATGGAATATTTATTTAGCTACTGTGGTGTGACAAACACCCACAATTTCAGTGCCACATGACAATAAGCATTTATTCTCACACTCATTGGTCTATGGGTCAGCCAGGATTTGGCTTATCTAGGCTGGGCTTTGCTAGCTAGGCCAATTGGGGCTTGGTTCTGGGTTTTTTTCACATGTCTCTCATCATCCATGGGCCAACAAGCTACCCAGGACATGTTCTTCTTCTAATAATGGCAGAGGCGCAAGTGGGCAAAGCCCTATTACTAAAGCACATTTCAAGTCTTTGCTTACATCAAGGGTGCTAATGTCCATCAGCCAAAGAAAGTCACATGTTCAAGCTCAGTATCCTAGAGCAGGGGAGTAAATTCTATTCACAGTGGAAGAGGAATAGAGTGAATATTTTCTCAACAGTAATCAAATCTTCCCTATTGTCCATAAACATTCATATTTTACCCCATCAAGCACACTCACCACCTCCCCACAAGCTTCAAACAATTACATGAGTTGGATCAAAGTTTAGGTCTTGTGATCTCTACCAGGTTCAGATGAGGGCTCCCCTTGGTCTAGAGAACTATGAACTAAAAAAAAACAAGTTTTCTGCCTGCCCCACAAATACCCAATCTACATTGGTGAGCCAGGCAAGATAACCACAGTAAACACACCCATTAGAAAAGGGAAGAGTGGCAGGCACATGGCAGTTACTGGTCCATAGCAATTCTGAAATCCTGCTAGGCAGAGATCATCATGTTCCCCTACCCTGAGGTAGGAAATATGCCTCATGAGACCGCAAATCTGCTGCCTGGCAGGGGATGTGTATTTCTCATGGACTTTAGAGCTTTTTCATACCTCAAAGTACTTCAATCCTAAATGCAGATAACTTCTATTTTAGCCTTTCCTCTTTCAATTAGGATACTCTAACCACTTAAGAGTTTACGAGAAAGAAAGAAAAAAAAATTTAGGAAAAAAAAAAAAAGGGGCACCTGGGTGGCCCAGTTGGTTAAGCGACTGCCTTCGGCTCAGGTCATGATCCTGGAATCCCGGGATCGAGTCCCGCATCAGGCTCCCTGCTCGGCAGGGAGTCTGCTTCTCCCTCTGACCCTCCTCCCTCTCATGCTCTCTGTCTCTCATTCTCTCTGTCTCAAATAAATAAATAAAATTAAAAAAAAATTTATAAAAAAAAAAGAGTTTACAAGAAAGAAGACATAAGTTTTGGTCAAAATTATGGATTCTGGTATCAGACTGCCTGGATTTAAATCCTGGCTCCATTATTTTTTAGTCGTTTGATCTTGGGGAATATTCATAATCTCATTGTATTTCTTGTAAATTGGAAATTATAGTACCAACATCATAAAGTTATTGGGAAAAAAATCAAAGAAGGACTGGATGAGAGAACAGAAAGCCACTCTTC
>NW_027800165.1:0-283 GCF_054177405.1 Leptonychotes weddellii | reverse complement strand
CTTTAAAAACAAAAAAACAAAACAAAACAAAAAGATACATCAGTGACAAAACAGTAAAAGATGCCTGTCTTCATGGCTCTTACCTTACAGCAGGGACAGCAATTTCTGTTGTAAAGTCAATCACATTATAGGCATAGCACTTAAAAGAGTGCTTCATGTTTTTATCTTACATGATCAAACATACAAGGTCTGGCCTATGAGAAATCAATACCCACGTTACAGGAAGACTTCTAAAATAATTTTTGTTATATGAATGAGTCAATAATAAAACCATTTCCTCAAT
>NW_027800164.1:0-283 GCF_054177405.1 Leptonychotes weddellii | reverse complement strand
AGCTGCCTGCCTAGGCCGGGCAGGACCCCACAGCAGCCTGTTGTGTGGTTCAGCAGACCTTTGATGCTCATCAGTCCCCAAACTCCTGCATGTAGAGATGTTTGTCCAGGCTCCTGGCTCTGTCCTAAAGATGGTCTCCATTAAGGTTCTTTAATGGAATCCTGTGCTCGGCCACACACCATAAGTAGCTGCTTTTTCAACTTAATGATGTTGAACATCTCCCTTGAATAGATTTTTGGACACAGGTGGACAAACTGCCTTTTCTTGGGTGTGTGCGTTCGCC
>NW_027800163.1:0-283 GCF_054177405.1 Leptonychotes weddellii | reverse complement strand
ATGAAACCACACAGAAGCTCCTTGAGTCCCCTTCAGAGAAACAGGGATTCCAGAATCCTCAACTCCAGAAGCATGGGCTCCAGAACTCTGGGTCACAGCGCTGCACACGCCTAGGACATAGGACACAGAAAATGTGAATGGTTTTCACTAGGAATAAAGGAGAAAACCCTAGAACCCATCTTCTTCATGAAATCCATCCTATGTGCTCTCCTTGAGTCTTGGAAGGCAGGACGGTGCCATGAACCTGAGGCGAGGCTGGAATCCCTCCTGGTCCCCGGGGAGC
>NW_027800162.1:0-283 GCF_054177405.1 Leptonychotes weddellii | reverse complement strand
TCTGACCCTCCCCCCTCTCATGCTCTCTCTCTATCTCATTCTCTCTCTCAAATAAATAAATAAAATCTTTAAAAAAAAAAAAACAACAACAACACTGGATCAGTGGTTCTCAAACTTGAATGTACATCCAAATCACCCAGAGGGCTTGTTAAAACAGTTTCCTGGATCCCACCCACCAGAAGTTCTAATTCAGTAGGTCTGGGTAAGGACACTGAATGTTCCTTTCTAACAACTTCCTAGATGATGTGGATGCTGTTGGTCCAGGGACCACACGGAGAAGCCA
>NW_027800161.1:0-283 GCF_054177405.1 Leptonychotes weddellii | reverse complement strand
GGGTGTTATGCACAAACAATGAATCATGGAACACTTCATCTAAAACTAATGATGTAATGTATGGGGATTAACATAAGAATAAAAAAATAAATAAATAAATAGAAAAAAAAATAGCATGTAATATAAAAGAAAGTGCTATTTTCAGTATCCTAGGCCATCGGATGAGTTCTGTCTGGAAAGACAGATTCGCCGATAGTCTGCCTCTCCCAGGCGTAACAAACACAGAGAGAAATGCACCTGGACTACCAATCCCACCAAGAATATGTATTCCTATTTGCACATA
>NW_027800160.1:0-283 GCF_054177405.1 Leptonychotes weddellii | reverse complement strand
TGCCTTTTTTCCCCTGTGACCTATTCATTCATAACTGGATGCCTGTATCTCCCACCACCTTTCACCCATTTTGCCCAACGATCCACCTCCCTCCCCTCTGGCAACCATCATTTCTCTGTACTTATATGTCTGATTTTACTTTTTGCTTGTTTATTCATATTTTTTGAAGATGTTACTTACAAGTGAAATTATATGGTATTTGTCTTTTTCATTCTAACTTATTTAACTTGGCATAATACCCTCTAGGTCCATTCATGTTGTCACAAATGACATGATCACATCC
>NW_027800159.1:0-283 GCF_054177405.1 Leptonychotes weddellii | reverse complement strand
TTATACGCAAACAATGAATCATGGAACACTACATCAAAAACTAACGATGTAATATATGGTGATTAACATAACATAATAAAATTTAAAAAAAAAAATAGAAGATTTTACTGTTATAAGGAAGTCTGTTGTTGGGTGTAGCTTTAGAGCTAGGGCCAAAAAGGGCTTGCTTACTCCTTACCTGTGAAGTACACCGTCTTACCTTCACAGTCTCAAGCAGTATGAACAACTGCAAGGAGGTATCTTACTGAAGTGTGGAGAATACAAACTTGGCAGCAGGAAGGTT
>NW_027800158.1:0-283 GCF_054177405.1 Leptonychotes weddellii | reverse complement strand
AAAAACTTCCCAGGGGCGCCTGGGTGGCTCAGTTGATTAAGCGACTGCCTTCGGCTCAGGTCATGATCCTGGAGTCCCGGGATTGAGTCCCGCATCGGGCTCCCTGCTCGGCAGGGAGTCTGCTTCTCCCTCTGACCCTCCTCCCTCTCATGCTCTCTGTATCTCATTCTCTCTGTCTCAAATAAATAAATAAAATCTTTAAAAAAAAAAAAAAACAACTTCCCAGCAATTTTAATAAACCTTTTATCACTTAATTCAGACCCTGGGAGGTCTGTCTCTCTGC
>NW_027800157.1:0-283 GCF_054177405.1 Leptonychotes weddellii | reverse complement strand
AAGATCTCATTCCTTTTGATGGCTGCATAATATTCCATTGTATATATATACCACATCTTCTTTATCCATTCATCTGTCGATGGGCATCTTGGCTCTTTCCACAGTTTGGCTATTGCCACCAGCCCATCTTGATGATACTCTGGATACTACCCATACTGTTCATTTAGAGAAATCATAGCACCCCATCTTTTTTCTTAGGTGATCAATTAAATCAGTCAGACCACTCGATCGTGGAGGAGGAATTTGCCCATAGGATTGTGGCTTTAAGTTGAAAGTTGTAAGA
>NW_027800156.1:0-283 GCF_054177405.1 Leptonychotes weddellii | reverse complement strand
GCCCATAATTCTCTCACTTAAACACAATAGCTATTATTGTTTTGGAGCAATTGCTTTGGGTCATTTTCAAATGCCAAGTTTTGATGTGATTTTAAGCATAACATACAAACAACTTCGTATTTTGCTTTTCCACTTAATGTATGTCAGAAGCATTTCAGTATTATTACTTCAGTAAATATCTTTTTCTTTTTTTTTTTTTAAAGATTTATTTATTTATTTGAGAGAGCGAGAATGAGAGAGAGTACATGAGAGGGGGGAGGGTCAGAGGGAGAAGCAGGCTCCT
>NW_027800155.1:0-3052 GCF_054177405.1 Leptonychotes weddellii | reverse complement strand
TGCCCTCAGCAGAGCATCAGGGGAGAGACCCTCGGGGGCACATGGTCAAGACAAGCCAAGTCCTGGCGAGAATCTGGGCCAAGCCGTCCTGGGCGTTCTGTCCTTGGTTTAAGAAGATGGCCCGATGGAAGTGCGGGTTCTTCGTGATGACCGTCTGTCTCTGGGGTCACCTCGCTGCAGGATGGCTCAGCTCCCTCCATGCAGAGCTGCCATCCTGGGAGTGCTCCATCATCCTCCAAGGGAGTCCCTCCCCATCTCTTGTGCTGGGTCTCCCTGTTTCCCATCTTCCACTTCCTTGAAGGAGTGCATCTTTCAGTAGCTTCTTGAGAAGGGGTGTCGGACAGATAAAACTTTAGAGAGCTTACACATCTGGAAATGTCTTTATTCCACTTTCTTGATGGAGAATTTGGGTATAGGATTCTAGTTGAGTTTTGCTTCAGACTTCCAAAGGCTTTGCTCCGTTGTTTTTCTCTTTGAATTTGGGGAAGTCTGAAGCCATTCAGATTCCTGTGCTCTTTTCATCCCTCTGTAACTGCCTCCCCAGGTTACCTCCAATTCTCTGTGACAGTCTGCAGAATCTTCTCTGTGTTCTGGAATACCATGACGCTGTGCCACGGTGCAGGTCTACTTTCATCTACGGTGCTGGGTACTAGCTGGGCCCTTACACCTCCCTGTTGTGAGAAGTTTTCTTGATTTATTTCATGACTTCTCTGTTTTCCCTTTTCTGTCTTTATGAAGCTTCTGTTGTATGGATGATACACTTCCAGTCTGGTCCTCTACTTTTCTTGACTTTTTTCCCTGATTATTCAAGTCTCTTTGTCTCATTGTTTTACTGGCCGGGGGATTTCTCAACTTTATCTTCCCAGTCCTTCCACCAAGTTTATCATTTCTGCTGAAATGGGTTTAATCTCAAAGTACCCTTTCTATTGTTTCCATCCTATCCTTGTTTAATGGATGTAATATCTTCTCCTAGCTCTCTTCTCAGAGGTTACTGATGGTAGATTTCCCCCCACCTTCCTGTATGGTCTCTTTTTCCTCCACTTTCCTCCTGTTGAGTTGTTTCCTTCATCTTGGCCTCCATCTGCCACGTCTGGGGCTTCCCCAGGAGAGCTGGTGATCCCTGACTGTCCGTTCGTGTGTGAGGTTGGGCAACAGAAGTGGGTGGGAGCCTGATGCATGTAGGCATGGCCAGCCATGGACCGCGATACTACCTTTTGGTCTTTGGTTGACCAGATTCCCTAGAGAAGACCCCTCCCAATGTCCTGTTTCGGGGGGAAAGGCCTGACCTTCAGCATTCTGGGGGTGAATTATGGGAGGGGGCTAGTGCCTCAGCATTGACTTAGTCTTCCTGGTTTTAGTTTGGTGCCTCTGCTCTCAACCACACCTGGTGCCTACAGCCCAGAGACCTTCTTTTCCACCTTTCCGAGAGAGAACAAGCTTCCAGACCAATGCCAGTGTTAGTTATCGGGGCTGTTACTGGGGCACAGTGTGTGGGCAGGGGATTTGGCATCAGCCACCAACTAGTCCTACTTATTTCAATCCACCCTTCACTCCCACTTCCAGAAGCGCTTGGTGCCTGTGGTGGATTTTATGACACAGACTGGGAGAGTCTCTTGGTTCTCCTCATTGCCAGCTTGGGCTCCAACTTTCTCAGATATACGAAGTCCATTACTATGAGACCATCTTCTTTCCAGCCTCCAACAGTTCTGTTAGATTTTCCTCAGCTGCTCTCCTTGTCCTTGTAGCCTTGTGATTTAAAAAAAAAAAAATATCACTTTACCAAAGTTGTAATGGGGTTCCAGTAAGGAGCTAAATTAGATGCATGTTTTCAATCTCTCATCTTACCCAGAAGCCCCTCCTATGCTTGGATCTGTGTTGGGATTTTGTATTCAGTACCATTTTTAAAAAAGATTTTTATTTATTTATTTGAGAGAGAGAGAGAATGAGCACGAGTAGGGAGGGGCACAGGGAGAGGGAGAAGTAGGCTCCCCGCTGAGCAGGGAGCCTGACGCAGGACCCTAGGATCATGACCTCAGCTGAAGACAGACGCTCAACGGACTGAGCCACCCAGGCGCCCCATGTATTCAGTACCATTGATCTATCTCTCCTGACACCAGTGTCACTATGTACTAACTAATGTTTTGTAATATTAAACATACAATGTAAACATATTTTGTAATATGTTCATTAATTTGAAAGGTAAGTACCTCCCTGTTACTATTATTTTTCCAGATCTTTAAGATTTTTCTGGCTATTGTCTCATATATAGTCTTCCAGTTACATCTTAGAGTTATGTTGTTGGGTTTTCATAATTCCTTGCTGGAGATCGTGTTGAATCTGTAGACTGATTTGGAGGAGAATCACCTTGTTATTTTGTTGGGTTTTTGTAATTCTTTGATGGAGACTGTGTTAAATTTGTACACGGATTTGGAGGAGACTCTGCTTGCCTTCCAGGATCCCATTGTTGTGTCTCCGTTTATTGAGGTCTCCCTTTGTACTTTTGGAGAGTTGTAGACTATGTCCTAATACTCTTCGTGTGGTCTTTATACATTCATTCTTTTTGCTTATTCCTAGATATTTCCTGGGGTTTATTGCTATGATTGATGAACCCTTTTCCCCATTCTGTTTCCTAGCTAGAAAGAAAGCTATCGGGCCTTCTCATACCTATTGTACATCAGATGAGAAGCATCTCTTCCCTATAGGTTTGGTAAAAACTCTCCTATAAAACCTTCTAGGCTTTTCTTTGGCTACTTTCTCAATTTTTTTTCTAAGGTTTATTCCAGTTTCCTAAACTGAGCCGGCGATTAGAATTTCTATCCTTCATGTAGTCTAGGCTTATTAAGACTGTATCTTTAGGGGCGCCTGGGTGGCTCAGTTGGTTAAACGACTGCCTTCGGCTCAGGTCATGATCCTGGAGTCCCGGGATCGAGTCCCGCATCGGGCTCTCTGCTCAGCAAGGGGTCTGCTTCTCCCTCTGACCCTCTTCCCTCTCGTGCTCTCTGTCTCTCATTCTCTCTCTCTCAAATAAATAAATAAAATCTTTAAAAAAAAA
>NW_027800154.1:0-283 GCF_054177405.1 Leptonychotes weddellii | reverse complement strand
GGAGCCCTCCCTCCCTCATACTGTGCCGTTAAGTGGGATAGATCACACATCCCACCTATATGTGGAGAGACTTCTTTCTCTTAATATTTTATATGATTAGGTTACATGCCACCTCATGACTCTGATGAGCTTCAGAAAAAATATAATTTTGTAGTTTATCTGGATTTTATTCATTATTAGGATAGGAGTGATTTTTTTTAAAGCTTCCTATATCTTGAGGAGAAGCAGAAGCCCACTTCAGAATATCAAAAGCGGAAAATTTACAGAACTAAAAGGAGAACAG
>NW_027800153.1:0-283 GCF_054177405.1 Leptonychotes weddellii | reverse complement strand
CAGCTACCCTTCCCTCATCCCCACCTCCCCACCCTCATTCCTGTGTTCCATCCACACAGAACTATTACTTCCCTAGGTTTTCCCTGGCATACCACACTAATTCATGCCTTTGTCCTTTTTATACGATGCCCACAATGTCCCGTGTCTATCCCCTTTCCAGCCCTGCACTGACCCTCATCCCCTTGGAGATCTATTTATTATGCAATGCAAAGTTCTGGAGCCTGCACCTTGGTGAGGCTTTTCTCAATTTCCCAATCAGAGGAAATCACTCTTTCCTTTGGGC
>NW_027800152.1:0-283 GCF_054177405.1 Leptonychotes weddellii | reverse complement strand
ACTGGGCTTGGAGTCGGGAGCCTGAGGCTCCCACCCCGCTCGGTCCCCTCAGTAGTGGCGGGGATGACCCTGGACGGGTCCCCGCTCTGCTCCGGGCCGCCACCCCGCGGCACAACATAGGAGAGGCGTGCGGCCTCCGCCTCTCGCCGCGAACACGCGCGCGCCCCGCTCCCCGGGCCCGGCGACCCACCGGCCGCGCGCCGGGCACCCCGACCCCCGCGAGACACATGCGCCGCACCCCCGTCGCCCGCGGCTGGGGTTCGGGACGCCGCTTCCCCGGACC
>NW_027800151.1:0-283 GCF_054177405.1 Leptonychotes weddellii | reverse complement strand
GTGGCCGTGGTTGGGGGCCTGCAGGCCCAAGTGGCCACCCCCTCCTGGGACTGCTGTTGTAGAGATCTGCCCTTGCTTTAGGGCGTCAGCCACTTCTCGTGTCCTGTAGGTTCTGGCAAACGTGGCCTACATCATCATAGAGTCCACCGAGGAGGGAACTACGGAGTATGGCTTATGGAAGGATTCTCTGTTTCTGGTAGACCTGCTGTGCTGTGGAGCCATCCTCTTCCCAGTGGTGTGGTGAGTACCCGCAGGGAGGGGGGCCACGGTGCACCCCGGGGCT
>NW_027800150.1:0-283 GCF_054177405.1 Leptonychotes weddellii | reverse complement strand
CATATGACCTCACTGATATGAGGAATTCTTAATCTCAGGAAACAAACTGAGGGTTGCTGGAGTTGGGGTTGGGGTGGGAGGGATGGGATGGCTGGGTGATAGACACTGGGGAGGGTATGTGCTATGGTGAGCACTGTGAATTGTGCAAGACTGTTGAATCACAGATCTGTACCTCTGAAACAAATAATACATTATATGTTAAGGAACAAAAAAAGAAGAAGATAGCAGAAGGGGAGGAATGAAGGGGGGGAATCGGAGGGGGAAACCAACCATGAGAGACGAT
>NW_027800149.1:0-283 GCF_054177405.1 Leptonychotes weddellii | reverse complement strand
CACAGTCAGTTAAGTGTCCGACTTGGTTTTGGCTCTGGTCATGACCTCAGGGTTGTGAGATCGAGCCCCGCGTTGGGCTCCTTGCTCAGCATAGAGTCTGCTTGAGATTCTCCCTCCCTCTCCCTCTGCCCTCCCACTCATGCTTTCTCTGTCTCTCAAATAAATAAATAAAATCTTTAAAAAAATTTGTTTTTTTTTTAAATTTTTTAAGACTTTTTATTTATTTATTTATTTATTTGACAGAGACAGCGAGAGAGGGAACACAAGCAGGGGGAGTGGGAGA
>NW_027800148.1:0-283 GCF_054177405.1 Leptonychotes weddellii | reverse complement strand
TCCAGAAATTCAAGTGGGGCTCTTTGCTTAGGTCCCTGCCCTTCTTACTATTATTATTAAAAAATCTATTTTGTCATAATCCAAAAAAAAAAAAAAGAACCTAATCAAAAATAAGAAGCTAAATAATCAGAGAAAAACCGTGAGATTAATGCTGTAGCAAGCAGGTCAAAAGACTACACCAGGGCACAGAAATTTAACAGGCTACTGAGGTCAGAGAAGGCTTCTCAGAACCATGCCTTAAAGGATAAGGTGGAGGCAGAAGGGAGGGAAGCGTTCCAGCCTA
>NW_027800147.1:0-283 GCF_054177405.1 Leptonychotes weddellii | reverse complement strand
GAGAAGCCTTCCCTCATAACCTTTAAACAGGACCTCTCCTCCTTCATTCTCCCATTTCCTTACCCTGCCTGATTTTTCTTTTTCTTTTTTTTTTTTAAAGATTTTATTTATTTATTTGAGAGAGAGAGAATGAGAGACAGAGAGCATGAGAGGGAGGAGGGTCAGAGGGAGAAGCAGACTCCCTGCCGAGCAGGGAGCCTGATGCGGGACTTGATCCCGGGACTCCAGGATCATGACCTGAGCCGAAGGCAGTCGTTTAACCAACTGAGCCACCCAGGCGCCC
>NW_027800146.1:0-283 GCF_054177405.1 Leptonychotes weddellii | reverse complement strand
TTTCCCCTTTTATAGGGCAAAACAGCTAGTGTCCACAAGGTCCTGTGAAACTGCACACCATCCCATTTCCTTTTCTTTCTCCTACTCCTCCTTCTCTTTTTCCTCTTCCCTTCTTTCTCTTTCTTCCACTCTTTCTGCTCCTTCAACTTTGTCTTCTTTCCTTTCTTTATATCTTGATTTTCTTTGTCTTCTTTTTTTTAAATTTTTTAATTCTTATGTTAATCCCCATACATTACATCATTAGTTTTAGATGAAGTGTTCCATGATTCATTGTTTGTGCATA
>NW_027800145.1:0-283 GCF_054177405.1 Leptonychotes weddellii | reverse complement strand
AGATAGCAGGAAGGGAAGAATGAAGGGGGGGAATCGGAGGGGGAGACAAACAATGAAAGACTATGGACTCTGAGAAGCAAACTGAGGGTTCTAGAGGGGAGGGCGGTAGGGGGGTGGGTTAGCCTGGTGATGGGTATTAAAGAAGGCACATACTGAATGGAGCAGTGGGTGTTATACGCAATCAATCATGGAACAGTACATCAAAAACTAATGATGTAAAAGGGTGCCTGAGTGGCTCAGTTGGTTAAGCGACTGCCTTCAGCTCAGGTCATGATCCTGGAGT
>NW_027800144.1:0-3052 GCF_054177405.1 Leptonychotes weddellii | reverse complement strand
CATGTCTGTCTTCCACAGAAGACGGTTTAGAGACCATGAGCTGTCAAACAAAACACCTGAAAAACTGCTCTTGAAGATGGTTCTAGTATCATTCATTTTTATAAGTGCATATTAATGTCAGAGCAGTTTTGTATTTTAAGCTTTATATCTTGTTAAATAGTAACAATAACAGCAGGCAACAGCATTGGGCACTTAGGATGTTGTTTGCTAAAGGCAAATATGGATCATTAATGAGACCCACAAAAACTGTATGCGATAGATACTATTGCTGTCACTATTTTAAGAGAAAAAAAATTCAGGTTTAAAACCATTATTATACGTAAACAATGAAGCATGGATCACTACATCAAAAACTAATGATGTATGGTGACTAACATAACATAATAAAATAAAAATAAAATAAAAGCATTATTATTTTTATTTTATTTAATCCTTAAATATTTATTTCTAAAAAATAAGGACCTTCTAAAAACATTACCGCAATAATACTATCACATCTAAAAAATTTAACAATTCCCTAATATCATCATATACAGTGTTCAACTTTCTCCAACTGTCTTATAATTTATTGTATTTTCTAGTTTGTTCAAGTCAGTATACAAGTAAGATTCATATGTAGCAGGTATTGGCAAACCCTTTTTGTACAGAGCCAGATAGTAAATATTTGATGTTTTACTGGCCATATGGTCTCTGCTGCAACTACTCAATTCTGCTGTTTTGGTGCAAAAGCAGCCATAGACTAGACATAAATGAATAAACATGGCTGTGTTCCAATAAAACTTTATTTACAAAAGCAGGTAGCAGTCCATATTTGGCCCACGGACCACAGTTCATCAATCTCTGATAACAGCAACAGGTTAATATGTCTCTTTACTCTCTTAAAATATAGACTCCCTCTTCCTCTTTTTCTCCCCAACCTTCTCATTATAATGCAGTCTATCTGTTGAAGATAATGAGTTATTTTTCCTGTGCAGTCTGAATTTACCAACTACATCTTCATGGTTAATTTAACATGTTCCTCTCTTCTGTATTGCCTGTAAGTTTGTAATTCATTCTAGAGCCTTCAGGTTTGATTTGTTTACAAAAGAGACTACTTCAGAGATCACATGCCATTTTAACCAGGCATTTGATTCCTTAAAGCTCATGCTCTTAGACACAATGATTTAGCTTACCCTTGGAGAACTTCTTTTAAAAAGATCTAGCTTATGTGTGGCAAATGCCCTAGCTAACTTTCAACTTTGTTGCCAGTTGAGCTCACAGATAAGTTTTTCTTCATAAGCAGCAGCTTCAAAAAGGCATTCAGCAATGTAGAAATATTTAGGCCAAGAGTGTATTTTGGAGAATTTTACGCCTTGCTCCATCCTTACCTACTATTTAATTATTTGCACTAAAAACACTGGTAAAGGAGAAACAGCACTAATCTAAAATAGAGCTCATTATCAGGAATTTCTCCTAAGTTCTTGTAAAACGATCCAAAATAAGAAAAGAAAATCCAGTGCTGAGAATCCCTAACCTCTATATTGTCCACTTGAGCACAGTTTGATGCAAACTATTCTCCCTAATGGATTGACTGCTGACTGAGCCAGGCTTTCTAGTTGTTAGATATGATCAAAATATGCATAATTTCAGAAAATGTGCTTCCTCTATCAACGGAAATAGGTCAGCTGTTTGTTGCTCAGAGCTATGATTACTTTTCTCTTTATCTTGTTAAAAAATGCTTATTTAGTTGTTACATTTTGCCCTGATATAGAAAATTAGTTTACTTTGGAGAAAGTATGTATAAACTCATTCCAGATTCAGAACATTTAATTTGCATGTTCCATTTTTATAAATGAATTGCTTAGCTTTTATTTTATTTAACAAGTCAGTTAAACAGATATTTGAATAGTAAAAATGCTTCCTGATGTAGGCAGCAAAGTTTTTGAGTTTTCTTCTGCTATAATATGCTTTCCTTCCAATTAAAAGAAAAATCTATTTCATGTAGAAATTTCATCTACTTTGTAAGCATTAGGTTTCTGAAGTATTTAATATGAGTATGCATAGGATACTCTAAATTCAGATTTCACCCCATTCTTATCAATATTCCAAAAGCATTATTCATTTTTAATAGCTTGGCTACTATACCCAACAATATGCTGATTAGAAGTATGAACTGTATTTAAAGAGAGACATATTTCTGTAAAAAAGCCATTAAAAACTAAGGTTTCATTTTAAATCAAAATAGTTCTGATAACCAGGGAGACTTTTTATTTTAGAATGTTTTATATTTTTAATTCTGAAATATTTTTCATCATAAAAATATTTCACAGGTGAAAAAAGCATGACTCTTGAGTCCACTATATATTTTCAATGCTTGTTAATGGTTTCTCACATTTGTCTTTTGGGTGTTGAGTTTTGTAAGTTCTTTATAGATTTTGGATACCAACCCTTTATGTGATATGTCCTTTGCAAATATCTTCCCCCATTCCATAGGCTGCCTATTCCATAGTTTTGTTGATTGTTTCCTTCGCTGTCCAGAAGCTTTTTATCTTGATAAGGTCCCAATAGTTCATTTTTGCTTTTGTTTCCCTTGCCTCCAGAGAGAGGTCTAGTAAGAAGTTGCTGCGTCTGAAGTCAAAAAGGTTGCTGCCTGTGTTCTCCTCTAGGATTTTGATGGTTTCCTGTCTGACATCTAGGTCGTTCATTCATTTTGAATTTATTTTTGTGTATGGTGTAGGAAATTGGTCCAGTTTCATTCTTCTGCTTGTCACTGTCCAGTTTTCCCAACACCATTTGTTGAAGAGACTGTCTTTTTTCCATTGGATATTCTTTCCTGCTTTGTCAAAGATTAATCGACCATAGAGTTGTGGGTCCATTACTGGGTTCTCTATTCTTTTTTTTTTTTTTTAAAGATTTTATTTATTTATTTGACAGAGAGAGAGATAGCGAGAGCAGGAACACAAGCAGGGGGAGTGGGAGAGGGAGAAGCAGGCTTCCTGCCCAGCAGGGAGCCCGATGCAGGACTCGATCCCAGGACCCTGGGATCATGACCTGAGCCGAAGGCAGACGCTTA
>NW_027800143.1:0-283 GCF_054177405.1 Leptonychotes weddellii | reverse complement strand
TTCATTTTTGCTTTTGTTTCTCTTGCCTTTGGAGATATGTCTTGAAAGAAGTTGCTGTGGCCGATATCAAAGAGGTTACTGCCCATGTTCTCCTCTAGGATTTTTGATGGATTCCTGTCTCACATTGAGGTCTTTCATCCATTTTGTGTTTATCTTTGTGTATGGTGTAAGAGAATGGTTGAATTTCATTCTTCTGTATAGAGCTGTCCAATTTTCCCAGCACCATTTATTGAAGAGACTGTCTTTTTTCCATTGGACATTTTTTCCTGCTTTGTCAAAGATT
>NW_027800142.1:0-283 GCF_054177405.1 Leptonychotes weddellii | reverse complement strand
TATTCCTTATGTTCCACAAGCCATATGATAATTGCCTTTCTCTGCTTGACTTATTTCACTTAGCATAATCTCCTCCAGTCCCATCCATGTTGATGTAAAAGTTGGGTATTCATCCTTTCTCATGGCTGAGTAATATTCCATTGTATATATGGACCACATCTTCTTTATCCATTCATCTGTTGGAGATGCCCTTCATTGCTTTTCCTGTCAGCAGATTCTTTTCAGCTGTTATTCCATCTACTGAGCATTGAATTTCAGGTTGTTTTACATTTTTATTTTAATT
>NW_027800141.1:0-283 GCF_054177405.1 Leptonychotes weddellii | reverse complement strand
AAGATCTCATTCCTTTTGATGGCTGCATAATATTCCATTGTATATATATACCACATCTTCTTTATCCATTCATCTGTCGATGGACATCTTGGCTCTTTCCACAGTTTGGCTATTGCCACCAGCCCATCTTGATGATACTCTGGATACTACCCATACTGTTCATTTAGAGAAATCATAGCACCCCATCTTTTTTCTTAGGCGATCAATTAAATCAATCAGACCACTCGATGGTGGAGGAGGAATTTGCCCATAGGATTGTGGCTTTAAGTTGAAAGTTGTAAGA
>NW_027800140.1:0-283 GCF_054177405.1 Leptonychotes weddellii | reverse complement strand
TTGTCAAAAGCCCAAGTGTGTACAGCTTGTAAGTAGCATCATTCAAACTAGAATTGTAGAAAACATTTAAATGTAAGTGGTGAGAAAAAAAAAAAAACCCACTATTATGCAAGTCAAGATTAACTCTGCTCAATCATTTTTTTAGACTTTCACTTTGAAATGATTATAGATTCACAAGAAGCTGCAAAAATAGTGAAGGTCTGTATGTCATTGACCCAGTTCCTCCCAATGATTACTTCTTATGTAACTATAGAACAATATTCAAATCCAAAAGTTGATATTG
>NW_027800139.1:0-283 GCF_054177405.1 Leptonychotes weddellii | reverse complement strand
ACTAATGATGTAATGTATGGTGATTAACGTAACAATAAAAAATAATTAAAATAAAATAAAATTGTAACTGAACAGACATTTTTCCAGTGAAGACCCAGATGGCCAAGAGGTGCATGAAAAGGCACTTGGCAACACCAATCATGCAAATAAAAACCACACTAAGCGTATAGAAGTGTTGAATCACTCTACTGTACATCTGCAACTAATAGAACGCTGTATGTTAGCGAACTGGAATTCAAATAAAAACTTTGAAAAACACAGAAATGGCCTCACACCTGTTGGA
>NW_027800138.1:0-283 GCF_054177405.1 Leptonychotes weddellii | reverse complement strand
TGTGTAGTTAAATTCTTCTGCACTCCCTGAAACCAAAAGATTGCTGTCTGTGACACAGAAATTTTTTTTTTTTTAAAGATTTTATTTATTTATTTATTTGAGAGAGAGAGAATGAGAGACAGAGAGCATGAGAGGGAGGAGGGTCAGAGGGAGAAGCAGACTCCCTGCCGAGCAGGGAGCCCGATGCGGGACTTGATCCTGGGACTCCAGGATCATGACCTGAGCCGAAGGCAGTCGCTTAACCAACTGAGCCACCCAGGCGCCCCCAGTGACACAGAAATTT
>NW_027800137.1:0-283 GCF_054177405.1 Leptonychotes weddellii | reverse complement strand
ATCAAGTGAACAAACATTCACACTATAAGAGTCCCAGAAGAGAGAGAGAAAGTTGTGGAAAACTTATTTGAAGAAATAATAACTGGAAACTTCCCTAGCCTAGGGAGGGAAATAGATTTTCAAGTCCAAGAATAACAGAGAGCTCTGAACAAGATGAACCCAAGGAGGTTCAAACCATGGCAAGCAATAATTAAAATGTCAATGGTTAAAGATAAAAAGAAAATCATAAAAGCAGCAAGGGAGAAATAAAAAATTGCCTACAAGGGAAAAACTATAAGGCTAT
>NW_027800136.1:0-283 GCF_054177405.1 Leptonychotes weddellii | reverse complement strand
CCTATTCAGGTTGTCAGTTTCTTCCTGTTGCAGTCTTGGGAGCTTATAGGTTTCCAGGAAGGCATCCATTTCTTCCAGTTTGCCTAATTTATTGGCATATAGTTTATGATAATAATTTCTAATAATTGTTTCTATTTCCTTGGTGTTAGTCATGATCTCTCCCCTCTCACTCATAATTTTATTAATTTGGTTCCTTTCTCTTTTCTTTTGGATAAGTCTGGCCAGTGGTTTATTGATCTTATTAATTCTTTCAAAGAACCATCTTCTAGTTTCATTGATCTGA
>NW_027800135.1:0-283 GCF_054177405.1 Leptonychotes weddellii | reverse complement strand
AGATGTCTCTTGGCAGTGGAGCTCCTTTGTATCCTAAAACCAGTTTCTCTCTCATTATTAGGAGAACTCACTGCTCTTTGGGGAATGTGGCTGACCTAAAATATCAATTCTTCTGTTCCTACTTGGCGTGAACCATGTGAATTTTTTCCCTTCTCTCGTCCTCCTCCTTCCCTTCAACCTGGTTTCTCCCGGGCTTGATTACAAGCCCCTTGAGGGACCACTTAGCCCTAACTGGAAAATTAAATGGACAAACTCAATAGGTTATTTTGTCTCTTGGGCAGAA
>NW_027800134.1:0-283 GCF_054177405.1 Leptonychotes weddellii | reverse complement strand
TAATTCATCTTTTCCCCGTGGTTATGAATTGCTCCCTGTTTTGGGGTCTTTTTCTGGACTTGGTTTTTCTGTTTCTATGTTAGCACTAGTCTGCTTTAATTACAGCAGTTAGGTTTTTTTTTTAATTTTTTATTGTTATGTTAATCACCATACATTACATCATTAGTTTTTGATGTAGTGTTCCATGATTCATTGTTTGTGCACAACACCCAGTGCTCCATGCAGAACGTGCCCTCTTTAATACCCATCACCAGGCTAACCCATCCTCCCACCCCCCTCCCCT
>NW_027800133.1:0-3053 GCF_054177405.1 Leptonychotes weddellii | reverse complement strand
TCTAAAACTAATGATGTAATGTATGGGGATTAACATAAGAATAAAAAATAAAAAAAATAAAACAAACAAACAAACAAAAAAACACATAAACCAATGGGACAGAATTGAGAGTCCAGAAAAAAAACCCATCCACATATGGTCAACAAATGTTTGGGGGATAATGTTCAATGAGGAAAAGATATTCTCCTTCATAAATGGTGCAGGGAAAACTAGATATACCCATGCAAAAGAATTCAAGTGGACTCCTATTTTACACCATTCAAAAAAATTAACTTGAAATGGATTGAAGAATTAAATGTAAGACCTGAAACTGTAAAGGTCCTAGAAGAAAAGACAAAGGAAAAGCTCCTTGACACGGTCTTGGTAACAATTTTTGGATAGGACAGCAAAAGTACAAGTAACAAAAGTAAAAACAAATAAGTAGGACTACATCAAACTGAAAAGCTTCTACACAACAAAAGTAACAAAATACAATAAACTATAAAATGGGAGAAAATATTTTCAACCTTTATTCAGATATATAAGGAACACATGCAACTCAATAGAAAGAAAACCCACAAATAATCAAATAAAAATGGGTGAAGGACCTGAATAGGCATTTTTCCAAAGAAGACATACAAATGGCCAACAGGTACATGAAAAGATGCTCAACATCACTAATTATCAGGAAAATGCAAATCAAAAGCACTTGTTAGGATGACTGTTACAAAAAAGTCAAGAGATAACAAATACTGGCAAGAATGTGGGGGAAAGGAACCCCTGTGCACTGTTGATGGAACGGTAAATTGGTACAGCCACTATGGAGAACAATATGGAGGTTCCTCAAAAAATTAAACCTAGGGGGCACCTGGCTGGCTCAGTCAGTGGAGTGTGCAACTCTTGATCTTGGAGTTGTGGGTTTGAGCCCCATTTTGGGTATAGAGATTACTTAAAGTTTTTTAAAAATTAAAAATAGAACTACCATACGATTTAGCAGTCCCACTTATGAGTATATATCGAAAAGAATTTAAACCAAGACCTCGAAGAAATATCTTCACTTTCTGCAACATTAGTCACAATAGCCCAAACAGGGAAACAACCTAAGCGACTCTCCACGGATGAATGAATAAAGAAAATATGGTATATACACACAATGGAATGTTATTCAACCATAAGTAGAAGGAAATCCTGCCACTTGTGACAATATAGATGGACCTTAAGGACATTATGCTGTAAAGTCAGACAGAGAAATAAAAATGCCATATGATCTCACTTATTTCTAAAACAAACAAACAAACAAGAGCCAAACTCACAGAAACAGAGTAGAATGGTGGGTTTCCAGGGGCAGGAGGTGGGGGCGGGAGAAATGGGGAGATGTTGATCAAAGGGTACAAAATTCCAGTGATAAGATGAATAAATTCTGGGAATCTAATGTATATATAGCATGGTGACCAAAGCTAACAGTACTGTATTATATACCTGAAAATCACTGAGATTAGATTTTTTTTTAAAGATTTTGTTCATTTATTTGAGAGAGAGAGAGAGAGAATGCGTGTGAGAGAGAAAGCACGAGAGGGGGAGGGTCAGAGGGAGAAGCAGACTCCCCGCTGAGCAGGAAGACTCCATCCCAGGACTCCAGGATCATGACCTGAGCAGAAGGCCGATGCTGAATCGACTGAGCCACCCAAGCGCCCATGAGAGTAGATCTTAAATGTTCTCCCTCCAGCCAAAAAAAAAAAAAAAGATAATTATGTGAAGTGATGGATGTGTTAACTAACCTTATTGTGGCAATCATTTCACAATATATATGTGTATTAAATCATCATACTGGATACCTTCAACTTATAAAATGTTGCATTTCGGGCGCCTGGGTGGCTCAGTTGGTTGGGCGACTGCCTTCGGCTCAGGTTATGATCCTGGAGTCCCGGGATTGAGTCCCGCATCGGGCTCCCTGCTCGGCGGGGAGTCTGCTTCTCCCTCTGACTCTCTTCCCTCTCGTGCTCTCTGTCTCTCATTCTCTCTCTCAAATAAATAAATAAAATCTTTAAAAAAATGTTACATTTCAATTACATCTCAATAAAGCTAAAAAACCCCATTTATCCAGAAGTTGGATTTTGTTCCTGGCAACTACTGTTAGGGCTTTTCCCTTTTCCTCATTTTCCCTTTCAATGCTCTGATCCATGGAGTATATACAGGTATCAGCTGCAAAAAGAGAAATAAAGTGCAAGATTGTACAGTGCTTGCCAAAGTACCACACTCTAAAGCAAAGCCAGAACACAACAAAAGAAGTAACAAAATAAAATAAACTATAAAATGGGAGAAAATATTTGCAACCTTTATTCAGATATATAAGGAACACATGTAACTCAATAGAAAGAAAACCCACAAATAATCAAATAAAAATGGGAGAGGGAGAAGCAGACTCCCCACTGAACAGCAGTATGTACCTGGCTCATGTTCAAGGACTAAGTGAGACTCCTCATTCTCTCTCAAAGAATCGTGGGACCTGCACACTCAGGACCTATCTAATGTGTGGGGGTGGAGGAAAGAGATGGAAAGGGGGAGAAGAGTGTCAAAGAGAAGGAAAAAAAGAACAGGGCAGGTCAAGCTCTAAGAGGGGCCCTGAATATACTAAATACATTTTTAGTAAATGGGACATGCTTTTACAAGAAAAATCTGGCATTTATCTAAGATTAAAATCCAACTGAACATCCTGTATTTTTATTTGCTACATCAGACAATCCTAACCTGGACACACTGTTGCCCAGACAAAACTGTGGGTTTTAGCATAGAAGAAGGGCAACACAAATATCGAGTATGGGATGAACTACATCTGCCACAGGTAAGTATTATTATTATGTCCATTTTACAGATGAGAAGCTAAGGCTTAGAGAAAGGAAGGAATAAATAAAGATAAATACCTAGTAAGTTCTAAAGCTGGATTAGATTCAGTGTCCGTGAACCCATTCAGTGTCATGTAGCCATTACATTATTGGCCTCTGTGACTTAAGAAACTTCAGAAAGCAAGAGAGAGGTCAGGTTAAGAGCTGTTGAACAATGATCACCCCACCAGT
>NW_027800132.1:0-13690 GCF_054177405.1 Leptonychotes weddellii | reverse complement strand
TATGACCCAGCAGTTGCACTACTGGGTATTTACCCCAAGACACAGATGTAGTGAAAAGAAGGGCCATATGCACCCCAACGTTCATAGCAGCAATGTCCGCAATAGCCAAACTGGAAAGAGCCAAGATGCCCTTCAACAGATGAATGGATAAAGAAGATGTGGTCCATATATACAATGGAATATTACTCAGCCAGCAGAAAGGATGAATACCCAACTTTTGCATCCACATGGATGGGACTGGAGGAGATTATGCTAAGTGCAATAAGTCAAGCAGAGAAAGTCAATTATCATATGGTTTCACCTATTTGTGGAACATAAGGAATAGCATGGAGGACATTAGGAGAAGGAAGGGAAAAATGAAGGGGGGGAAATCGGAGGGAGAGATGAACCATGAGGGACTATGGACTCTGAGAAACAAAGTGAGGGTTTTAGAGGGGAGGGGTTGCGGGGATGGGTTAGCCCGGTGATGGGTATTAAGGAGGGCACGTACTGCATGGAGCACTGGGTGTTATGAACAATGAATCGTGGATCACTACATCAAAAACTAATGATGTATTGTATGGTGACTAACATAACATAATAACATAAAATTTTTTTAAAAATGGGGTTTATTGTCACCTTTACACTTTTCCCTGCACATGCCAAATTCTCCCATAGAACATGAATTTCTTTTACAATTCAGAGAAAAGACAATAGATAGATAGATGCTCATAGCCATTCAACTCAGAACCCTTTCTAAGGAAAAATCTGAAGTATGAAAGCAACTTTATGCATAAAAATATTCATCTCTGGGCCACTTACATTATCAAAAAATTAAAAGCCCTTTGTATCCCCATGCGTGGAATATTATTGTCCTTTAAAAAGACAATGTCAGAATTTTTAATGACAGAGAAAATATCTATAGTATAATGCTAAGTAAAAATCCTGGTACAAAATGATGTATTTTGGGGCGCCTGGGTGGCTCAGTCGTTAAGCGTCTGCCTTCGGCTCAGGTCATGATCCCAGGGTCCTGGGATCAAGCCCCCGCATCGGGCTCCCTGCTGGATGGGAAGACTGCTTCTCCCTCTCCCACTCCCCCTGCTTGTGTTCCCTCTCTCTCTGTGTCTCTCTCTGTCAAATAAATAAATAAAATCTTTATAAATTAATTAATTAATTAATTAAATTAAAATTTGACAGTGCATCCTATTTCTTACCTCATAACCCTACTGTCGGTGGGTGCATGCCAACTATTCGGGGAGAATGGCATCCCAGGTGGGCGCTCAGAGTTTCAGGTGGGGGCCCAGAGTGATTTTTGATTCTTTCCTCTTTTTTACATCACAAAGGTGGGTATAGGCTGGGTTTAATTGGTCGAGTACTACCTGGGAAAGCAGTGTTCCTTTTGTGATTAGGGATCTTAACCTCTTGTCCATGAATTCAGTCAACAAACATTGTGAGCACCTACTCTGAGCTTGGCACAGTGATGGGTGCTGGGGTTGGGAGCCTGGGTGTGACAAATAGGGCAGTTGGTTGTGTCTACACGAATTTGACCACTTCAGGGTCTAGTCAGCCTTTCAGTACACGTTTGCGCCTCCCTCCCATCAGGGGGCTCCCACTGTCCCATTCTTGCCCATCCACTCAGAAAGAAGGAGAGAGACGGTACCGGGGAATGCACTCCTCCCCAGACCACACATAGCCCCTCGGTGTTCACCGACAGCACCACGCCTTATAACCTTGCTCTGCCTTCCACCCTGGATGCCTTCCCATCTCTTCTCCAACCTCTGCCAATCCCTCTTCACCTAAGTCATAGTTCTCTGCTCTCAATTCCCAAGTCCCGTACATCCAAGCGCATCAAACGTAACTAATAAGATCTATGCCATTTCTCGAGCATCATTTCGGCCAGGCACTCCACCACACGCTTATTCGTATGATTTCAAATCTTCACAGAAACCACGTCCCCTTTTCAGATGGGACAGCTGAGCCACAGGGATGTCAGGTACCTGGTCGCCCAGATGAATGGAGATGGTATATTGAAAGCCTCGAGTGATGCTTAGCATATAACAAGTACTCCACAACTGGTGGTCATCTATTTTTTTTAAAGAGGCAGACGCCTAGAGATGAAAATATAGAGCAAACCATAGCAATAAGGGAATACCCAAATTTATTGAGACAAATATTTTACATATGCTATTATACAGATTCCGCTCTATACATAAGGAGTGCTGTCTTCTGGCTTTAGAGATAAGGAAACTAAAGCAGGCAGCTACTTAGGGCTGGAGTCAACATCTGATGGGTCTGGCGCAAGAATAAGGACTAAGTCCCTGAACTTGAGCTTGGGCAGAATGTTAGAAGGGGGGTGGAAGATATCTTGGCGAATGTTATGCTCATCTCAGCTGTACTTCGTGTGCGTCCCCATTGCTCCTCAGTGACACCAGAGACCAAGATTCCTGTGGTTATGGGGTCTGAGGCCAGGGGGTCTGGATACTAAGCAACACTTCTAGCCTGACAGAGAAGGGGATGGAGGAGGGGGCGGCCTAGCCTGGCTGTCGCAGGGCTCTTGGGCAAGGACAAGCTCCCAGCTAGCCCAGGACCCATCTACAAAGTGAAGCGGATTAGCGGCTTGCTTTCAATCAGTCTGACTTACGAGCACCGCGATTTGTGGGACATTTACATGAACCAGAGGATGTGTTATCTGATGAAAATTGCTTAATTTAATATCCTCGCTTGACAGGCAAAGAAGCGTGACTCTCTGGGAGAATCTGCCAGGGTGGACAATTTTTTAAAAGTCCCTGGACGTGTTTAAGAAAAACAACCACGATCCTCTCCTTACGCACCAAGGAACAAAAATAGAGTTCTTGGGTCCAACGGGCAATCTGCCATCGGACTGTGGGCCCAGGGAGGCCCCAAAATATCCGCTTTCACCGCAAGACCCAGAGACGGCCATGCTCAACCTCTACCTGGCATACGAGTTGGTCTGGCTTTAGGCTGTTAGAGAGGAAGCGACTCGAGCACGGTTCTTGTGGGCTAGAAGCATGGCTGTTGATGAATTATGATTCAGCACAGAGTTAAAGCCTTTTTAAAGATAGAAAAATAGAGACCACCGTGGGGGTACTCTGTTTCCATAGCTTTTTATTCATTAATTCAACACAAAGCTACTGAGGGCTTCATATATCATTCTCAAAGTCAGCAGGCATCAGAATCACCCAGAAGGTTTGTAAATCTCGGCTTTCAGGACCCCACCTTCAGAGTTTCTGACTCAGTAGGTTTGGGACGGGGACCAAGAATTTGCATTTCTAGCAAGTTCCCAAGTGCCCCCGGGGCTGGTGTGGCAATGGCACTTTGAGAGCCACCGGGCCAGGCACACGGTGAACCACATCACCCGGGACCCCCTCGCCTGTAACCCTGATACATAAGACGGGTCCAAGCCCCCGCTGTGGACCCTACAGGAATTGAAGCCCCCGTTCCTGGCCTCAGAGAAAGCTCTGCTCAAGATGTCAGCAACTTGCAGAGGACTTAGGACCTCATTGTCATCCCCCACCTTGAATGTCAGAGTTTGTTTAACTCATTCTGTTTGGGGGTCACTACACTGCCCCCTTTTCACACCGCCTGCCCAGTTGTGAATACGGCCCTTTTCCTTACTTCAAATCGAGCCCACGATACAAGCGAAAACCGTCTCACAAGATTTCTGGTTACGTCAAAGCTTCTGCTTAAGATGAAAAGATACCAGGGGTGGGGTGTGGGGGTTCCCTCGCAAAAATATTTTTCCAAATTCAAATTAATAATGGATGTCCCTGCTGCCTGCAGCCTCTGGCCACCCCACGGTGGGGGCGGGGAGTGGGGTTGCCCCCTGCCCTTCCCTGTATGTGGCAGCCTGTCCTCATGGCCGGTCCCCAGCTCCTCGATCTCTGTGTCCCCTTCCGTCCCTTCTCCTCATCCCTACCCCACCCCACCTCGTAGAGCTCCAGATTCTCCATGCTCCATTTTATAGAGGGATTCTGCTCTCTCTGGCTCTACTCCCAAACTCAGCTCTCGGCCCATGTCTGCATATCCAAACCTGTGAAACGTAAAGGCCTTTCCTTTAGCGGGAAAACAGAGCCACATAAAATTCCACCCCATCCCCCACCTCAGGTGTTTAGAGATGAACAGGTCTGTGCCAGGTCAGCCCTGTTAGCCTAACAGAGAAATGACATGTCACACTAGTACACTCTTAGGGTGTATTTTCAAGCACTATAACCCACCTAAGTATTAAGGACTCTGAGAAGAAGGCCAGGACACAGGGGTAACAGCTCTAGCTGTAGAAGCCATGGAAAACTCTCTAGAGGGGGCCACACCGAAGCTGTTATACTGCATTCGCCACTTGTATAAAGGGGAAGGGTAATCTGGGAAGAGAGGACAGTGGAAAGAGAAAGACACAAGCGTCTAACAACTCTTTAAGGAAACCCAGTTTCCACCCCCACATTCCTCACCTTCTGATGGGTGATAAGAGCCAGTGGTAGGTCTCCTGTTGCTTGTCCTATAAATAAGGTCCAGCCCCTTCCTTTAGAAGGTGTGAGCGCTTAGCAGGCATTGCTCTCCTCAGTTTTGAAGTTTGGCTCAAGTTCCAAGATAGCAAAGGCTTTATTTATAATCCCATTACACTAGTAAGCAATTATGGAGCGCCTACTGTTTAAAACTCTGTGCACGCTGAGCATGTAGGGAACAAATATTTGAGATTTAACGCCTACCATAGTGGCCTGAAAAATAATTAAGAGGGCAAGATGTCTCCAGTCTTCATAGCCAGTGAGTGCTGTATGAAGCTGTGTGGTCTTTCCTCAACGCTATACCATGTGTCATCTGTATCATGGAGACAGACTGTGTTTAGAGATGAAAAAAGGAGGAAGATGATAAAATGTCTGTGTATTTATCAGGACTCGTTCAGTTACTAACAGAACAACTCCCCTCTAACTATTGCCTCAAGAGGAAATCAGACATGGATGGATCAAGGTGATCATCTGATAACCGAACAGTGGTCATCTAGACTCTCTCTTTATTTCTAGCATCTGTTTTTCTCTGTTTTTGTTTCATGCTCCATGGGGTTCATTCCTTTGATCACTCCGAAATGTTAACATTTACCTCTTAGCAACCTCAGCAGAAAGGAGACTTTCTCTTTCCTGGTAGCGCCATCAAAATTTCCCTAACACTCACAGGCTTCTGACTGGTCTTGCTTGGATTGTGTATCCCCCTCTCAAACCAATCTCCGTGGCCAGGATAATGCAGGCTCTCATCAGCCTGGTCTAGAATACCACCTGCCCATCCTAGGAGACAGTGGCTGTGGCTGATCCGAACAACCAGGACTGAAATGCCGGTGGGGTGTGGGTAAGGAGGTGGCTCACACAGGAAAGGACATCAGATAGGCAAAACCAATAGGCATCTACCTGAATGTGTAACATATGAATTTTTAAAACCAAGTGTGACATATTCTCATGAGTTCCATAGAGAATTATAACTCGATCACTTCCCACGAGGGCCCCTGCAATGCAGGGTGGGGTGGGGGTTAGGGAGGGGGTCACTGATCTGACTCTAGAGGTCATGTCCCAGCTGCCTTACTTAGCATCTGAGCAACCTTGAATAAATAGGCGTAACAAGAGTATTTACCTCCCGAGGTTTCGTGAGGTTTAAGTGAGCAACTACGAGAACTTGGAAGAGTACCTGTCCTGTTTTAAGTTTGGCTCACTGTGGTTATTAGAACTTCTTGTGCAAC
This sequence comes from Leptonychotes weddellii, assembly GCF_054177405.1. Classification (NCBI taxonomy): domain Eukaryota; kingdom Metazoa; phylum Chordata; class Mammalia; order Carnivora; family Phocidae; genus Leptonychotes; species Leptonychotes weddellii. The sequence continues at coordinate 7,974 of NW_027800132.1, read as the reverse complement.
TTTATGCACCCTGATTAAAGGATTTATGTCTTTTACCAGATTTTCCAAGGGATTTATGATGGGGGAAAAAAAAGAAAGCCCTGCTTTTTTGAGATAATGATCCCCTAATTCAGACCTACCCTGATCCCGTGGATGAGGAGCTGTTTGTCCACTGTCATTCACAGAAAGGCCTCATTTCTCCTATGGTTTTGTGGGCTGGGAAAATCTCGAGGCTTATTGGCAAGGTAGCCTGACAGCACAGATTCTGGCTTTTACTCAAGCCTTTAGGAGTTTCTCAGGGCTGTCTGGGCACCCATTTCACTTTGGTCTTCTTCTTAGGTTCCATCAACGCGAGACTGGTGTGGTGGACGGATCTTCAGTTCCAGGGCTGAAGCAAGAGACTGGCTCCAGGCCTCTGAAGAAAGGGCTCTGCTGGGCATCAATCACTTTGTCAGATTCCTGGGGATGGTAAGCAGCAGTGCATACTTTGTGGTAGCCCACATTTGAGATCAGACTGTGTAGGCACACAGCGAAACAGGTCTTTAATTTCAATTAGACACCACGTCCAGATAACTCGGGGAAAGGGAGGGAGAAGCAGGGCACTATTAGGTGCGTGTGTGGAGGGGGTGGTTGATGAAACCACGGGGTCTCTGAAATCGCCCCCACTCTGCCCTTCGCCGTTCCATCCCTGCCTCCCCCGGCTCCTCTGACTTTCTCCCCCTGCCACCAGAGACCGGGCCCCCTCCCACCGCACAGTGGAGGAGAAGCCGGGGGGAGGGAGAGCTTTGGAACGGAGAGACCACTGGATGGATGGAAGGTCCAGTGCAGGAACACCCAGGGAAGGGCAACCTGTAAGCTAGCTGGCCCCGTGTTGTCTGCTTCCAACAAAGCGCTTTTCCAACAATTACCAAAAACACCCTGGTCTCTTTGGCCTGAGCGCTAGAGTGGATCACTGCATCCAATTCCTCCCTCTCTCCCAGAATTCGAACCATACAGCGATGCCCATTGTTTTGTGATTTTGCAGGTCTCTGCTATCTTCCCAGTGTCTGCAGCCGAGCCTGGAACCTAGTAGGTACACATGAAACCTTTGCGGGTGAATGCAAGGCAGAGATCCAAGCGCTGCATAAATGAGGAAATAGCATTCCTTATTTAGAGTCGCATGGCTAGTAAACAGAGACAAATCCAGCTCTGTCTGACTTCAAAGCCTAGGATTGTCCAAATATGCCACATGCCCTCTTACTTCAGTGTATGCATGTTATCAGGATCCTGTCCCTCAAGCCAGGAGCCAACAGAGTGAGGGCCGGTACATGCATGATCGACTAGAATGCAGAAAGAAAATACGAAAACCTCCAGATTAGTTCATCTTTTAAAATTTCAATGTAGGGGCGCCTGGGTGGCTCAGTCCTTAAGAGTCTGCCTTCGGCTCAGGTCATGATCCCAGCGTCCTGAGACTGAGCCCCGCATCGGGTTCCCTGCTCCGCGGGAGGCCTGCTTCTCCCTCTCCCACTCCCCCTGCTTGCGTTCCCTCTCTCACTGTGTCTCTCTCTGTCAAATAAATAAATAAAATCTTCAAAAAATAAAAATAAAATAAAATAAAATTTCAATGTATTTCTGTATATGTTTTACAACATACGAAGTTTATTACTACAGTAGTGCATATAAAATACACAGTGCATGCTCGAAGATGTACCTTAAGGATAAGGTGCATGATCCCCCAAAAGTCTAGCTATTCACCAATAATAGAACAGATAAACAAACTGTGATATATTCATATGTGGAATACTATGAAAATGAATAAACGGGACCACACTCAACAACATGGATGGCTGAATCTCAAACGCAATGTGAAGTGAGCAAGGCCAGACACAAACTAGTGTGTGCTCTGGGGTTCCAGGTATGTAAAGTACAAAAACAGGCCAAATTAAAAATTTTTTTTTTAAAGATTTTATTTATTTATTTGAGAGAGAGAGACAGAGAGAGAGCATGAGAGGGGGGAGGGTCAGAGGGAGAAGCAGACTCCCTGCCGAGCAGGGAGCCCGATGCGGGACTCGATCCCGGGACTCCAGGATCATGACCTGAGCCGAAGGCAGTCGCTTAACCAACTGAGCCACCCAGGCGCCCCAAATTAAAATTTTGATGTTAGAAGTCAGGATAATGGTTATCCCTGGGTAGGAGGCTGGGTGGAGATTGGGAAGGCATTGCTGGTGGCGTGGGTGAGGGCATTTGAGGGGCTGGTAAAGTTTATTTCTTCATCTTGATGGTAAGTACATGTGTCCACCTCGTGGCAGTTCACTGAGCTGTACACCTGTACTGTGTGAACTTTTCTTCATGTAAGTGCATGTGACACATCGATGGAGTGGATGGAAAGGGTGCAAGATGGCCACCCACTCTTCGCTATTGCTCTCCCCTTGGATCTGGGCTTGCCTTCGTGTGTCAGTTTGGACCTTTCGAGAAACAGATGGTGAGATGGAGTTAGGAGTGCAAGGGGTTGGTCGTGGGGTGGGGTAAGAAAGCCTCCCTGGAAGGTGAAGGGAAAGGAAGCAGAGTTAGACAGAGACAGCCTGACGGCGCCATGCAGATCTGACAAAGTCTTGGGCCACTCCATGTGGCGCTCCAGAGCAAAGATGACTCACTAGTGGGGTCTGGCACTGCGGAGAAACGGCCAGACCCTAGAGCCCCCACCATGTTCGGTCCTCGGCTGGAGGCCCCCTTGGTGGGAGGTCCCCTTGGGCTGGGATACCCATGGGATACCCTAAACGTGCCGCAGTCAGAGGTTGCCATGGGAAGCACTGCCCTCAGCTGAAAGACAAATTCTAAGGGACTTGCAAGTAGCATGCCTCCGTGGCTGCTGCCCTGAGCACCTTAGCTGACTTTCTGGGATTTTCAAGGCTGGGTTATAAGAATCCCTGTAGCTTCTGCCTGCACCTCCAGGAACACGGACTCTTGGAGACCCGGACTTCCGTGTAAGAAGTCTGGCTACCCTGAGACTGCCATACTGTGAGGAAGCCCAGGTGAGCCATGCGGAAGGGCCCATGGAGAGAGAGAGGCACGCAACGGTCCCCAACTGTTCCCAGAATTCCTAGCCTAGCCACGTGGCAGGAAGAAGCCATCTTGGGTTTCCCAGTTCCAACAGATGCCATGTGGAGAAGAAGCAAAGCGCCAAGCTGACAGCCAGAACCAAGGCCCCAGACTTATGGCCCCGGGCAAGCTGTCCCAGCCGTTCCCACTCTGTGAGGCCTCGGCCATTGTGGAGCACGAGTGAGCCATCCTTCTTCTGCCAGGACGGTATGTGTGACCTACACCATCATGGGAGTAAGAGAATGGTTGTTTTCCTCGACCAAAGGTGGGGGTGGTTTTTTATGCAGAAATAGATAACTAGAACCATTTATTTAAGAGGAAAATAAAGCACGGAGACGTTGTAGCCTAAGCCACGTGGACAGCTAATTGGAGGGAGGGATAGCATTCTCATTAGCTAATCTCAACCTCTCGAGCATAAGGATCAGAAAAAAATGCTCACAATGATGAACAGTAACGTAGTGCGTTCGTGGTGCTGCTGACCAGCTGTGTGGCCTGGGGCATGCGGCTTCACTTTGCTGGGCTTCGGTGAACTCATTAGTAAAATGGAAAAAATGGATGGGCTTGAAGGAGACCGAGCATCTGCAGCACTTAGCATGTTGCCTGGCACAGAGGAAATGCTCAGCAAACATAGGTTATCATCAGCACAGCGACTGTGGTTCCAGCTCCCCCATCGGATGGAAGGAATTCATAATTCCTGTTCTGTCCACCTGTCCCAATCGCCGATCATGGGGGAATAATAATAACAACAACAATAGTAATAACAACATTAATAATAACAATAACAATTATTATTATTATTGTTATTATGAATGATGCCAGCTCTCTTGCAGCCAGTGGTCAGGCCATGTGCCACACACTTCACACCTGTGTCTCCCGTAAGCCTTCCTACAGCCCTGAGACATAGACACTATGATGAGTCCCATTTTATAGATGAAGAAACTGAGTTTCAGAGAGGGCAAGTGGTTCGCCCACAGCCACACAGCAAGTGTGATCTGAATCCAGGCCTCAGACCCCAAAGCTGCAAGGTAAATATTCTACTGGCGGTTCGACACATTTAGCTACGCTCTGGGCCACATTCAACGAAAGAGTCTTTTTCACTATAGAGTACGAGAGACTGATGAATACAGGTGGACGCCAAAGCAGTGGTATTTGTAGCACGTGCCCATGGTTTATGATGACGGTGGAGCAGAAAATTGGAAACTGGAACCAACCCCAGATGTAGGTTATACAGTAAATGGTGGATTCTTTGCAAACGTGCATACTTCTCTCCACTCCTCGGTGATGTGACTTTTCATCTCTTCCCAGGAGAAGGCAGAGCCTGTTCTCCAGCCCTTGAATGCGAGCTGGCCATGTGACTCACTTTAACCAATAGAACACGGTAGAAGCAATTCTATGCCTGCTCTGAGCCGAGGCCCCAAGATGCCTTGCAGCTTCTTCTCTTTCTCTGAGAACCGACCAGCCACTGTGGGAACAGCCCCAGCTAGCTGGCTGGGGAGAGACTGCGTGGGGTGTAGAGAAGCTGGCGGGAGGCATTCTAGACCAGCCAGCCCTAACCAACCTGCAGCGAATAGTGAATGCATGAATGAGCCCAGCGAGACCAGAAAACCACCTGGCTGAGCCTGCCACCATTTCCCACCTTGCAGAATCATGAGCTCACAAACAGCTGTTTTAAACCTCGAAGTTAGCAGATCCAGGGAATTTGCACAGACCCTTCTGTCCTGTGTCCCGTGGTCAAAGGATACCATGCTATCCCACCATGGTGGGACTCAAACGGGTGGGAGCTCTGGGATCGCTTATATGAACATATTTGCACGAAATAACAAGAAAGGCTGTCACTTACGCAAGACCTACTGTGTGCCAGCTATTGTCCTAAAAATGCCACAGGCGCTAAGTCATCTAATCATCTCACCACCTCTCTATGGTTCGTACGTATGACCAGCCCCATGTTACAAACGAGAAACTGAGGAACAGAGAGGCTAAATCACTTGTCCAGGGTCACACAGTAAATAGGTGGTACAGTTGGGAGTCAAACCCAGGCCATCTGGCTCTAGAGTTTGTGCTTCTAAAAGCCAAAGCGTGGGGCGCCTGGGTAGCTCAGTTGCTAAGTGTCTGCCTTCGGCTCAGGTCATGATCCCAGGGTCCTGGGATTGAGCTCCGTGTTGGGCTCCTTGCTCAGCGGGGAGCCTGCTTCTCCCTCTCCCTCTGCTCCTCCCTGCCCCACTTGTGCTCTTTCTCGTGCTCTTTCTCTCTCAAATAAATAAAATCTTTAAAAAAAAGAGAGAGAGAGAGAGAGTATGTGCAAAGGGTCTTGGGCAAAATGGTTACTCCGTGAAGAGTAGTGAGTGTAACAATGGGAATGTTTGGTCCTCCGTAGTCCTAGATGGTACCAAGACCGAGCCTGAACTTTTGTTCTTGATTTCCAATGCACGAACAAAATTGTTCCTTCAGCAGTGGTTTGGCTTTACAAATGAACAAAAATATGTTCATTTCATGTTTTGGCCAGAACGTTTACAACTCATCACGAAAACGTTAGTTGTCCAGTGATCAGTCTGGCCCTTAGATCTGAGTAAGAGGGGACCCGGACCCAGCCCCCCATACTTTGAACTACCTTCCTTGAAATGTTCTAAATCCCCTCGGATGCCTGGGACCACACAGGGCTGGCTGCCCTGTCTGAGCAGGGTGCTCTGAGTCTGGATGGGACCCACACGGGTCCTGGTCCCTGTTACTCCTCTTTGCAGCTCTCTCTGACCCTCTGACCCACGCGTGAGACCAACCAGATGCCTTTAGGAGCTCCAGGACTTGTACCTCTGGGGTTGGTTGTCATAGAGCCCCATGGCCAGCCCCAGTTCCAGAAGGGCAGCTTGGTGTACAGATCACCCCCACAGGCCTGCGTGATATTTCTTTCATGGACTCAGGCCATCAAAATGGTCCAGACCTGCTGATTTCAGGTAACTCCAATTGTTTACATAGACAGGGAGCTGCAAAAAATATTTGTCCAGGGCCTCCTACATCCTGTGTGCAGGCCTGCCTGTGGCAGTCAGAATTGTGATTGTCGGTTGTATGTTCCTTTTCACATAAAGACACTTGTCTTTAATGATTATTAATGGGGAAGAAAAATAAGTTTTTAAGGAATGCTGATTGCTCGAGAAATAATTACAAAACATAAAATAGACACAACAGAAGTGGAAGAAAGGAAATAGATTTGGGAAGTGAGATGTGTGGAGACCTCTGATCTAGGACACCCCTTTTACTGTACAGATGGGGAAACTGAGCCCTGAGGTGTAGACCTTCATTGCCCAGACTCACCCATGGTTATCTGGCCACATTCTATGCTCGTAGGAGGCTCGAGACTTGCTGACAAGCACGAGTAATTGATTGATAATAAAAGCAGTCACCCATGGCCCGAGACCGAGTTTACAACCCTGATGCTAATGGGCCCCGGAGAGGCAGAGGGTGCTGGCAACCACTTTCCCCCTCATCTCTCAGGACTAATAGCTTTATGGAGGTCATAAACTACTGAGTATTCCAATGATGAGAGTGACCTCCCTTGGCCAAATGACCCGCCCTACCTTGATTGACACGCAGGCCTGGCATTTCTTAGAGCGGCAAAAATCAGCTTTTCTCTGTGCCTATGGCCTAACCACAAGACCCCAAGTCCGCTGGAAATTTCCCAGATGTCCTGGGCAGTTGTAAGCCTCTGCTTGCCCATCCTGATTCAAGGCAGGAATAGGTTCATACCAGAGGCTTCTACAGCAAGTCCACCGCTTAGTCCAATTCTCAGATAATTATCCCATCTCTACATAGAATGGCCTGGAAGACATAGGGAACACTGTTAGCCTCTTCTAGTTCTGGGGCTAAGAGTCATTCACTCAATCATTCAGTCAGCTCATTTTAGTAAATGTGTCGGCCCAGCCTCCAGGATGGTCCCCAACAATCCCTGCTTTCTGGAGGGGATTAATGCTCTTGTGGAAGACCCTCCCACCCTGAATAGGACTGACCTAGGTAACCAGGAAAATATTGTGGAGGTAACACAGTGTGATTTTTGAGGCTAGATCATATAAGATCCTACAGCTTCCACCTTGCCTCCTCTTTTGGATCACTTGTCTGGGGGAAACCAGCCACCATTTTGTGAGCAGCCCTGTAGAAAATCTGCATCACAAGGAACTGAGGCCTCTTGCCAGCAGCAAGCATGACTTGCCAGCCAAGTGAGGGAACCACCTGCCCCAGCCAAGTCTTCAGATGAGACTGCGGCCCTGGCTGATGTTCTGACTGAGATCTCATGAGAGATTCTGAACCAGACCCGCCCAGCCAAGCCACTCCTAGATTTCTGACCCACAAAAACTGAGATGATAAATGTGTATTGCTTTAACCTGCCAAATTTGGGGATAATTAATTACACAGTAATTAACTACTAACATGACAAATGTCCATTGTGTCCCAGGCCCTGAAATAGGCACTAGCATGCAAAAATGGACAGAGCAGATATAACCTCTGCCCTCCCAGAGCTTATAGTCCAGAAGCAGATTTTATGAAGAGGGTGCAGTTTGCCTGGCAGGATCGAGACTGGATAGGAATTGGGATCTGATATGAGCACAGTCAAACTGTGATCTTCTCTAGGAAAGAAAATCAAAGCAAAAACTTTCACTTTATTGTTCTGTATTGTTTGATTGCCTTGTCACAAGCACACATTGCTTTTAAAGTAATTTCTATCAGGGTGTCTTCTCATAAATACTTCTCGTGAGAATTTAACTGATACTCATTTTTTTGAAAGTCTCCTTGGCAACATTTATCCAAGAGAATCATTAAAAGGCACATACCCTTCGGCTCAGACATTCCACTTAAATTAATTTATTATGAAGAAATATGCAGAGCCCTCTTAGCTCCCTGAGCAGCTCCATGGTGGTTGGCAAGAACCAG
>NW_027800131.1:0-283 GCF_054177405.1 Leptonychotes weddellii | reverse complement strand
AACCAACTGAGCCACCCAGGCGCCCCTCTCCTGGGGATTTTTTAAAAATGCAGTCGGGGGTCACCTGGCTGGCGAGTTCAGTCCGAGGAGCAGGGGGCTCTTGATCTCGGGGGCATGAGTTCAAGCCCCATGTTGGGTATAGAGATGACTAAAAAAAAAGAGGAAAAGTCATGCTAGAAACAAAATTTCTCCCTCTTTACAAAAAATACAAAGTCGGGTTTCTCAGGTGTGGGGTGTGGCTCAGGCGATGCGGATGCTGCAGTTTGGAAGACCACCTGCTGAG
>NW_027800130.1:0-283 GCF_054177405.1 Leptonychotes weddellii | reverse complement strand
CTTAAGGAAGCAGTGAAAAGAAAGATGTTAATTGAAGATGAAGTAGAGTAGCAAACAGGTAGAAACCGCCCAAACGTGCAGCAGATGGAGGAATGCTTATGAAGCTTCGAATCCATGAAATAGCGCCTATCTGTATGAACCGTATGTTGTGTAGACAGCACAGCAAACGGTGAAAAGGCTATTACTGGGGTGTTCTGTGAAGGAGGCTGAGTCTGGCGCTGCAGACAAGATGTAGACGTGAAGAAACAGTCCCCACGGTGTGCCTCGGTAGCCTGTGTGGGGA
>NW_027800129.1:0-283 GCF_054177405.1 Leptonychotes weddellii | reverse complement strand
AGGCTCTTAGAAATAGCGCCTAGAAAATAGAAAGTACTAGCACATAGAAAGCATAATAGAAGTTTTGATGAATCAATACGTGAATGACTTCCAGGTCCCAGGTGGTGACCAGAGGCAGCTACTCTGTTGCAAGATGGCGGTGTTGACACCAGCTCAGAGGCCATGGAGTACCCAGTTCCAGCCAATGAAGGCTCTGCTCAAGCACGAATCTCTGGGCTCCCAGGCCTCAGCAGACAGGGGTGAGTGTTATCTTCTGGGCAGTTTGAATTCTACAGACTTCATC
>NW_027800128.1:0-283 GCF_054177405.1 Leptonychotes weddellii | reverse complement strand
GCAAAAGAAACAGTCAACAAAACCAAAAGACAACTGACAGAATGGGATAAGATATTTGCAAATGACATATCAGATAAAGGGCTCGTATCCAAAATCTATAAGAACTTATCAAACCCAACACCCAAAGAACAACTAATCCAATCAAGAAATGGCAGAAGACATGAACAGACATTTTTCCAATTTATGAGGCCAACAGACACATGAAAAAGTGCTCAACATCCCTTGGCATCAGAGAAATCCAAATCAAAACCTCAATGAGGTACCACCTCACACCAGTCAGAAT
>NW_027800127.1:0-283 GCF_054177405.1 Leptonychotes weddellii | reverse complement strand
TTTCATTAAGCTTGATGGACTAGCAGGGATGCTGACTGAACAGCTCCGGAGACTCACCATACAAGTTCAGGAAGCAAGACACAATAGGGACGATGAAGCTGTCAAAAAGGCAGTGAATGAGTATGATGACACTCTGGAGAAGTATATTCCCGTGTTGATGGCCCAGGCAAAGATCTACTGGAACCTGGAGAATTATCCAATGGTGGAAAAGATCTTCCGCAAATCTGTGGAATTCTGTAATGACCATGATGTGTGGAAGCTGAATGTGGCTCACGTCCTGTTC
>NW_027800126.1:0-283 GCF_054177405.1 Leptonychotes weddellii | reverse complement strand
GTAAAACAAAACTTCCCGTCTTCCTCCTCCCACTCACACGAAAGCATTTACGTTGACACAGCGCCATCTGCTGGCACCCCGGAGCAGTGCCGCTCATTTCACTCACTCATTGCAGAGCACTAGTAGACCTGCATGAAAGCATGGCACTCTCCTGTCACAAGTCAGAATCATCTCGGGGAATATATATATTTGTTTGTTTGTTTTTTTATGAGAGAGAGAGAGCAGGAGCAGGGGGAGGGGCAGAGGGAGAGGGAGAAACAGACTCCCCACTGAGCCAGGAGCC
>NW_027800125.1:0-283 GCF_054177405.1 Leptonychotes weddellii | reverse complement strand
CCCTGCTAGTTCTGTAAGATAAAATAAGTCTTCTGACCCTATAATTCAATCTCAGTCTCAGCTTGAGATTTCTGTGTGTGTGTGTTTTTTTTTTTAAGATTTTATTTATTTATTTGACAGAGAGAGACACAGCGAGAGAGGGAACACAAGCAGGGGGAGTGGGAGAGGGAGAAGCAGGCTTCCCGCCGAGCAGGGAGCCTGATGCGGGGCTCGATCCCAGGACCCTGGGATCATGACCTGAGCCGAAGGCAGACGCTTAACGACTGAGCCACCCAGGCGGCCC
>NW_027800124.1:0-283 GCF_054177405.1 Leptonychotes weddellii | reverse complement strand
ACAAACAATGAATCATGGAACACTTCATCTAGAACTAATGATGTAATGTATGGGGATTAACATAAGAATAAAAAAAATGTGCTAAAAAAAAAAAAAGTACTGGTACATCAAGATGTATGCACAATGATGGCTATTTTACCATTGCTTTTGGTGGTAAAAGAATGGAAAAATAATGGATTTCTCAATGTGGTGTTGTTGCATAAGTTATGATATGTCTAAACATAGAATTTTGGAAATATTTTAATGAACTATTATTAAATGACAAAAGCAAGAGGTCAAAAAA
>NW_027800123.1:0-283 GCF_054177405.1 Leptonychotes weddellii | reverse complement strand
CGTATGTGCTCTGGGGGCCGGGGCCCTCGTGACTGAGTTAGCCCAGAGCTGGGGTTTCCCACGACCCTCCAAAATGGGACAAGCGCCCTCTCACATCCATCGACACCCAGCTGAGCCAGCCAGCACCCAGAAACCATCAGCTGAGTGGATGGAAGGACGGATGGACAGATGAAGGAAGGAAGGAAGGAAGGAAGGAAGGCTTCAACTCCTGCGGGGGGTCCATCCCCACCATGACCGTGGGCATCACCACCCCAGTCACCACCAATGCAGAAGCCCTGGGAAG
>NW_027800122.1:0-283 GCF_054177405.1 Leptonychotes weddellii | reverse complement strand
AAACAAACAATGAATCATGGAACACTACATCAAAAACTAATGATGTAATGTATGGTGATTAACATAACATAATAAAATTAAAAAAAAAAAAAAAAAAGAAACAGGAAGGTCAACTCTGACTAAAGCCAAAAGATAATATTATTCTATGGATAATAAAATCACCAAGAATTAAAGTAGTGTTAGAGAGTGAGTAATCCAGACACTTTTGTTGTGGACTGAAAAACTGTGTTTAAGAAAAAAATTACTACTATTTTAGTATTGCTTTTTATGTAAACATTTGTTA
>NW_027800121.1:0-3053 GCF_054177405.1 Leptonychotes weddellii | reverse complement strand
CATACTATACTATTTTTCTATGAGATACTTTATGCTATCCTTTCATCCGTTCATGTATAAACTCAACAAATATTTACCAAATGCTTACTCTGTGCCAGGACTTCTCTGTGCTAACCAAGGAGGATTTTGAGTGAATAGCAGAAAGCTTTTGTTTTTAAGGAGTTCACAGTCGAGCGGGCAGGACTGAGTACATAATTTGTGGGGCCCAGTGCAAAATGAAAATGAGTTGCCCCTTGTTCAACAATTATTAAGAATTTCAGGATGGCTCTAGCAGAGCATTAAACCGAGTTCAGGACCCTTTTGAGAGCAGGGCCCTGTGGGATTAGACAGACACGTGGCCATGTAGCTGGCCCTACAAGTGGGGGAGCCAGGAGTGCAAACTCAATGAAACTGTGATAAAACAGGTGCCACTGAGGGAGTCACACACACAGAGCTGTGGGGGCACAGAATAAGGAGCAGCACAGTCAACGGGGGAGTTGGCATCCAATTTCCCTGGAGGGGTAGGTGAGGGCCCGAAAGTGAAAGACTTTATGAGACACGCTCACAAGTGCACATTTTATCTTTTCCAATGATTCCCAAACACTGGCCCATGAAAAAAACTGTACCAGAAACAAGTTGGGGAGTATATAAACAGAAGATTGAGTATGCAACTGTAGCCTTGACGTAGAGGATGCTGAGTAGAGGAGGGATTTGAAAGATACTTAGAAATTAGAATTGAAAAGCCTTCATAAGCCATAGACCGTGGCGTAAGAGAGAAGGGGTGAATAGGGTGAGTAGGACTAAGGATGTCTTTAAGGTTCCTAGTCTGTACAATGGGAGGAGATGACGCAAGCGCTGAATCCCACAGGGAAAAGTAGGAACAGGTTGGGAGTGGAAATGGCTACAGCAGTAGCAGATACTTAGATGGTGATTGATCTGGACCAGGAACTTTATGTATAGTAATGTATTTAGTTCTCTCAGAAACCTTAAGAGGAATTATCATCTCTCTTCTGCACATGTAGGAACTGAGGTGTAGAGAGGTTAAGTAACTTGACCAAGCTCATTTGGCTAAGTATATGGAAGGCTATGGCTTAAGACCCCAGTTTAAACATAACAGTTTACTGCCTCTTTTCTTTCTTTCTTTTTTTTTAAGATTTATGTATTTATTTTAGGTGGGGAGGGGCAGAGGGAGAAGGAGAGAACCTCAAGCGGACTCCATGCTGTGCGCGAGCCCGACGCGGGCTGATCCCACGGCCCCAAGATCCTGACCTGACCTGACATCAAGAGTCAGTCACTTAACTGACTGAGCCACCCAGGCACCTTGGTTTACTGCCTCTTACTTTTGCCAAATTCTGGATGCACTGTTTTAGTTGTTAATGGTGGCAAAAATGGCAGGGCATAAATGAAAGAAACACAACATTAGGAGGCTGGAGAACAGCATTGTTGTGTTGGCTCTGCCATTATTTATTCTTATACCCTTAAAGCAAATCATGGTCACATCTCTTTCGCTTTGTCTCATTTATATGGTGGAAATAATAATACCTTACTAGTTTGAACCAGGGACCAATGCAGGTGGTTTCTTGAGGTCCTCTCCAACACACACAAGGATATGATTTCAAAAGTTTTAAAACAGGTGGATAAAATCACTATGAAATGTCTTAAGAAATTTAAGTGACACTTTTGATTTTTTTCAAAGCACTCTGAGTTTAGTCAAGGAAAGGAGAACATATCTGGAGATACCAGGTGGGAACTGGAAATTTATGGCAGTTGTTATGTGAATTAGTTATGAATAAAGAGTAAATCCATTGGTAAACGATTAACCAATGCTGAACCCTATAGGGTCCTCAGACCTACAGAAACAGAGCACAGGAACTTGACCTTCAAAAGCATTGGTGCATTGGTGATGTGTCCAGATTCATTCCTGGGTGCCATTTTCAAGTCTTTGTCGCTATTTTAAAGCTTTGTGAAGACTAGCCAGAGTGGGGGGTCCCCTACCTCCATGGCCTACAGCTGTTTCTGGATGCCTGTCATGTAAACCTCGGTGAGCTGTCTGAAACCACAGCCTGGGTAGAGACGGAAGGCAGATCAGAACACTGCCTCCTCAATTCTATCCTCAGCCTAAGGCTACTCTTCTGGACAATGAGCACAGCTATGCCCTAGATGCCCCCTCAGGAATCAGAACAGAGAGGAGGCCCAGTGTACTGCATACTTTCCAGAGAAATATGTCCCTCAGGGTAGGACACTTTCTGATTTTCGTGGTTGCATACACAGGGCTCTGGCTGGGACTGTAAGATTTTAGCATTTCCAGAATCTATTAGCATCTTGGAGCCATGGATGGAGGATTTTGAAGCTCTGGTACTCAAGTCTCAGAATCAGTAGAGATGAAACTGCGATATCAATGTTTTAAGGCTAGTTCAAAAACAAAAGGATCCAAGAAATGAGTTTGGCTAGAGAAGTGGTTACTTTTACTTGCTTTTTAGTGGAAAAATAAGGTTGATTTTTATGGCACACATTTACCTGCAACTTTGCTCTCCTTCAACTTGGAATCATCAAGCAAAGTAAGGATCTTCAGCTTGGAGACCAAGCCACCCTGTGTAGGTTTTTCCTTTAGCCAATTTCAACAGGCAATTACTTACATGCCATTTGCTCTGCTTACCCAAATGTGGTCTGCTTGTTTTTCCAGAATACATTATGTACTTTCTTTGCCAGGGACATGTCTCAGGGACCTTGATACCTGGCCATCCGAGTCCTGCCTATTCACCAGAAGCCATCTCAAATCTGATTCCCTTCCTAAAGGCCATCTGGGAGCACCTGGGTCACACCTCATCACTTGCTTGTCTGGAGTAGATGGCCAGTCATTTTGTGAATTTATCAGTTGACTCCTCTTACCCCCAAGCACAAACAAAGCTTATTCTTCGGGGTTAATTAGCCATACTATACTATTTTTCTATGAGATACTTTATGCTATCCTTTCATCCGTTCATGTATAAACTCAACAAATATTTACCAAATGCTTACTCTGTGCCAGGACTTCTCTGTGCTAACCAAGGAGGATTTTGAGTGAATAGCAGAAA
>NW_027800120.1:0-283 GCF_054177405.1 Leptonychotes weddellii | reverse complement strand
TGCGCCCCTATGTTGATTGCAGCATTATTTACAATAGCCAACTATTGAAGCAGCCCATGTTCATCAACAGATTAATTGATAGAGAAGATGTGATACATACATGCAATGGAGTATTACTCAGCCATAAAAAGAATTAAATCTTGAAGAATGAATGGGTCAACCAGGAAATTAAAGAAGAATTAAAAAAATACATGGAAACCAATGAAAATGAACACAACTGTTCAAAATCTTTGGGATGCAGCAAAGGCAGTCCTAAGAGGAAAGTATATAGCAATACAAGCCT
>NW_027800119.1:0-283 GCF_054177405.1 Leptonychotes weddellii | reverse complement strand
CAGCTACCCTTCCCTCATCCCCACCTCCCCACCCTCATTCCTGTGTTCCATCCACACAGAACTATTACTTCCCTAGGTTTTCCATGGCATACCACACTAATTCATGCCTTTGTCCTTTTTATACGATGCCCACAATGTCCCGTGTCTATCCCCTTTCCAGCCCTGCACTGACCCTCATCCCCTTGGAGATCTATTTATTATGCAATGCAAAGTTCTGGAGCCTGCACCTTGGTGAGGCTTTTCTCAATTTCCCAATCAGAGGAAATCACTCTTTCCTTTGGGC
>NW_027800118.1:0-283 GCF_054177405.1 Leptonychotes weddellii | reverse complement strand
AATGTATCTCCCTTCGGGGCCCCTGGGTGGCACAGTCAGTTAAGCATCAGACTCTTGGTTTTGGCTCAGGTCGTGATCTCAGGGTGAGATCTCAGGTCGTGAGATTGAGCTGAGCCCCCCGTCGGGCTCTGAGCTCAGTGAGGAGTCTGCTAAAGTTTCTCTCTCCCTATGCTCCTCGCTGCGCTCATTTGTGTTCTCACTCTCAAATAAATAAATCTTAAAAAAAAAAAATGTATCTCTGTTCATATGGAATATATTTTTGAGGTGATTCAAGGAAGACTGC
>NW_027800117.1:0-283 GCF_054177405.1 Leptonychotes weddellii | reverse complement strand
GAGAGAGAGCATGAGAGAGAGCATGAGAGAGAGAGGGAGCACACAGGCAGAGGGGAGGGGCAGAGAGAGAAGCAGGCTCCCTGGGGAGCAAGGAGCCTGATGCAGGGCTCATCCCAGGCACCTGGGATCATGACCTGAGCTGAAGGCAGACTCTTAACCAACTGAACCACCCAGGTGCCCAGGAATATATATTTTAAATGAACATCCTTTGAAATTCCCAAGCACACTAAAGGTTGGGAACCTCCAGCATAAAAACAATGGGATTATCCTGAATCAATGACCC
>NW_027800116.1:0-283 GCF_054177405.1 Leptonychotes weddellii | reverse complement strand
GTACTATGGTTATATGACATTTTTCACATTAGGGGAAGCTGAGTGAGGGGCAAACAGGAACCCTCAATGTTATTTTTGTATTTTTCTCTAAGTGTAAACTTAGTTCAAAACATAATTTTAAAAACAGAACAAAAAAAATTAGCTGCTTATTGAATGCTTGATCTTCATATTTTCATGAGCACATTGCACATATCAACTTCATTGTAGGTGCCAAATAAATATTTCTTTAATTTTATTATGTTAGTCACCATACAATGCATCATTAGTTTTTGATGTGGTGATC
>NW_027800115.1:0-283 GCF_054177405.1 Leptonychotes weddellii | reverse complement strand
GGGGCATTCTTCTGTTCCTCTAAAGTCAGAACTCTTTTTTTGGAAGGGAAAAAAGAAAAAGAGAAGGAAAGTTAAGTAATTGGTTTTGATAAGGCTATATTTGCTTCTAGAAACCCAAGCGTTATTTCCTAAGTGTTCAAAGTGTTTCTTTGCAAGTCCATTTCAGAATGTTGCTGTGAATATCCTACTTCTTAAAAATATTATAGAGTTATAAACAATTTTTAAATCAATGCTTCGGGGGAATGACTGTTAATTACAAATAAACTTCCAGTTTTTTTTTTTT
>NW_027800114.1:0-283 GCF_054177405.1 Leptonychotes weddellii | reverse complement strand
CTTGCTGTGAATTTTTTGGATTCATCTTACTGTCAGCTCTCCAGGCTCCCTGGACCTGGATATCTGTTTCTTTCCCTAGGTTAGGGATGTTTCTGCTATTATTTCTTCAATTACATTTTCTGCCCCTTTCTCTCTTTCCCCTCCTTCTGAGACTCCCTAATGTGAATGCTGTTGCACTTGATATTGTTCCTCAAGCTATCTTAACTTAAAATAAATTGTTTTTGTTTCTTTTTGCTGCTCTGTGTGAGGTCTACTGTCCTGTCTTCTTGAGAGCTGATGCTTT
>NW_027800113.1:0-283 GCF_054177405.1 Leptonychotes weddellii | reverse complement strand
TGAGGGGCTCGATCTCAGGACCCTGGGATCATGACCTGAGCCGAAGGCAGATGCTTAACTGACTGAGCCACCCAGGTGCCCTGAGGTGATCTGTTTTCTTCTTAAAATATCTCTTCAGGTGGGGGACACGGAGCCTCAACAGGCCTGGGGCCCTAACTGTGTGGCTGGGAGGTGATCTGTGGCCGTGTCCACCCCTGCCTGTCCCCTCTCCACCTGAGCCTGGCTGCTTTCTCAAGGGTCACCTGTTTCCCCTCCGGAGTTATGGTCAAACCCTGTGTGTAAA
>NW_027800112.1:0-283 GCF_054177405.1 Leptonychotes weddellii | reverse complement strand
AAGTAAATAAAATTAAAAAAAAAAAAAAAGAAAATGCAGAAGAGTGTGCCATGAGCATGACAGCCCTTAGGCCCCAGGCTGTCTGGTTCTCAGGTTAGAACCATCTCGCACCCACCGAGAGCCTGGCCTTGAAGACCCCTTGCAGACCGTGAGCAGAGAGCTTCCTCGGGGCCCCTCTTGCCCACCGCAAGCAGGATCCCAGGATGGGCACGCCACTCCCGGGCTGTAACTGCGGCCAGAGCTGTGTTCAGGGGGGACAGTGGTGGTGCCCCACCGGGAGCCC
>NW_027800111.1:0-283 GCF_054177405.1 Leptonychotes weddellii | reverse complement strand
TGATAATTCAGATACAGATGATAGTTGAAGCCAAAGGATTAGATGATACAGACAAAAAAAGACATAGGAAAAGGGTAGGAAAACTGACCAAAAATAGAGCCTTTGCAAATTTCTATAGGAGCAAGAAGTTGATTGGAAGGAGATGGTGGTGCCAGAAAGGTAAGGGAACTAGAACTGGCTGTGACAGAAAAAGCACACAATGGAGCCCAAAGGTTAAAGAAATGGAGAAGTGAAGCAACCAAGGCACTTGCTAGTGGGTGTAGCAAGGGGGGCTCATTTCAAG
>NW_027800110.1:0-3053 GCF_054177405.1 Leptonychotes weddellii | reverse complement strand
ATGGATAAAGAAGAGGTGGTATATATATGCAATGGAATATTATGCAGCCATCAAAAGGAATGAAATCTTGCCATTTGCAATGACGTGGATGGAACTGGAGGGTATTATGTTGAGTGAAATAAGTCAATCAGAGAAAGACATGTATCATATGATCTCACTGATATGAGGAATTCTTAATCTCAGGAAACAAACTGAGGATTGCTGGAGTGGGGGGGGTGGGAGGGATGGGGTGGCTGGGTGATAGACGTTGGGGAGGGTGTGCTATGGTGAGCACTATGAATTGTGTAAGACTGTTGAATCACAGACCTGTACCTCTGAAACAAATAATACATTATATGTTAAAAAAACAAAAAAGAAGAAGATAGCAGGTAGGGTAAAATGAAGGGGGGGAAATCGGAGGGAGAGGTGAACCATGAGAGACTATGGACTCTGAGAAACAAACGGAGAGTTCTGGGCGGGGCGGGGATGGGTTAGCCTGGTGATGGGTATTAAAGAGGGCTCGTACTGGATGCATCACTGGGTTTTATACGCAAACAATGAATCATGGAACATACATCAAAAACTAATATGGTTATTAAAGAGGGCACGTACTGGATGGAGCAGTGGATATTATACAGAAACAATGAATCATGGAACACTACATCAAAAACTAATGATGTAATGTATGGTGATCAACATAACAATAAAATAAAATAAAATAAAATAAAACAAAAATTTATAAATTACATTTTATTCATCCCCCAACTGTTTCAATTTTCTTTTAGTTAATTACCTAGATGTCATTCAGTTTCATCTGCAACACCCCTCTGTCAATCATTTCTCATATGTATGACCATTTCTGCACCAGTAACAAATATTTTTGTATTTCAGCTTAATAATATTTTAGGACAAATTATTCTGTAGTATATTCTTTCTATTATTTTCTATTATTTTTATTTGAATTATATTAATTATGTAAGTGTATTGAGAGAGACTTTAAGTCTTCCATTCAGGACTATGCTTGAGATATATTTCTTCAAACAGTAAGATGTATAGGTTCTCTTTATATTCTTTGTAAAGTGTTGTATAGATTTTTATAGATTTTTTATAAATCATAACATATTTAAATGTTGAAATATAATTTCTCATTTTTTTGTGGATGCAGTTATATCATATAATTTATACCATATGGTTATTTGGTCAATGTGTATATAGTCATGTTCTACTAATATAATAGGTAATTCACCTAAGGTTATTTTATCTTGCTTCTTTGAAAAATAAATGAAAGAGGAATATGGGAAGTTCCAACCAAAACTTCCATAAATTATAAAAGCAATCTAGAATAAACACTAAAACATCACTCAAACTGTCAGCCAAACAGCTGCTGTACTAATGAGGAAAAGAGAATTTGACATACAGTACATCTGTATTCCTTTTTCTGATCATAACTCATTAGATATTTCATCTGTTGACACCAAAAGCTAGGTCTATAAACTATGATGGATGCAGTTAAAATAAAATACTAACATATAGTGGTCCATAAATAAAATGAAAGTGTTATACAGGGCTTTATTTATACGTGGTAAGATGTTATGACATTTGCTTATTGATGAGCTTCATAAAATGTAGTTTACTCCATTGGAAGCTATGTAATTATGTAATAGTTATTTTAATATTAGAAGTAATTATTCAGATGTTACATGCATTTGGTTAATTGGGTTTCCATTTGCTAATGCAGCATCATTATGCTTCCTTCATCAGAACTAGAAACATAATTCATCTATTTTGTAATTTTAGAATATGACAGAAGTAATCATACTCTTATTTCAAGACATTAAACAAGACGTTACTATAGTTCACTGAACAAGAAGATTTCATGAAACAATGACCATAGTTTCAACAATCCCAGGTGTCTGCCCTTGAACAAAATATTTACTATGCTGTATCCTAATGTCATTATCTCCCACATAATAAAGTCACCCAGGGCTCTTTAGCTCAGCTCAGCTTCTTCTGTTCTATTGGATACCCTTTACAAGTAACAGTTATGTGAGGTGAACATAAGATCTCCCAGCAACATTCTCTGATATACAATTAAATGCTTATATGAGAGGGTTATATTTGAAGATTAGTTTCTCTTAGTCATCTTGGTTACTATAATAAAAAACGATGTATTGGATGGCTTAAGCAACAGACATTTATTTCTCACAGTTCTGGAGGCTAGGAACTCTGAGATCAGGGTACCACCACCCCACTCTCCCTTAATAACATACAAACTCTTATTTATGACTTAGGTGTGGTGAATATGTCTTTTCTTCCATTTATGGGGAGGGGGGTTTGAGAGCAATGAGAACACTGTTATGGGTTGAATTCTACAACCCCAAAATTCATATGTTGATGTCATGATCCCAAGTCCTTTAGAATGTGCCCATCTTTGGAAATAGGGTCATGGAAAATGGAAGATGAGGTCATACTAGAATAAGGTGGGCCCCTAATCTGTCTGGTATCCTTATGAAAAGGGGATATCTGGGCACAGACACACACAAAGAGAATGCCATGTGAGGATGAAGGCAAAAACTGGGTAATGCAGCAAAAGCCGTGGAAAGCCAAAGATGACCAGTGATCGCCAGGAGCTGGGGAAGGGCCTGGAACAGATTCTCCCCCACAGCTTCCAGAAGGAACCAACCTTGTCAACACATTTAGCTTAGATTTTAAGCCTCCAGAACTTTGAGACAGTAAATCTTTGTTGTTTAAATTAACCAGTTTGTGGTACTTTCTTATGATAGCACTAGCAAACTAACACAAACACTATCCTAAATACTATTTATTCAAATAGGAAATGAATTCACTTGTGAAATACTCAGACTTTCTCAGGCCCTTTCCAGAACTAAATCTACAATATTTTTACCAGGTTATGAGAATATTTTAGCAATGGAATGACACTAGGTTAACTTCACCTCTATGGCTTAAAACATTTACCAAAGAGTTTTATAAACAGTTCCAATTCTAAACTTGATTAGCAAGAGAGGAAAATATTTTGATGATGAATATCTAATTCCTTTCTTTTTTTTTTTTTT
>NW_027800109.1:0-283 GCF_054177405.1 Leptonychotes weddellii | reverse complement strand
AGCTGCCTGCCTAGGCCGGGCAGGACCCCACAGCAGCCTGTTGTGTGGTTCAGCAGACCTTTGATGCTCATCAGTCCCCAAACTCCTGCATGTAGAGATGTTTGTCCAGGCTCCTGGCTCTGTCCTAAAGATGGTCTCCATTAAGGTTCTTTAATGGAATCCTGTGCTCGGCCACACACCATAAGTAGCTGCTTTTTCATCTTAATGATGTTGAACATCTCCCTTGAATAGATTTTTGGACACAGGTGGACAAACTGCCTTTTCTTGGGTGTGTGCGTTCGCC
>NW_027800108.1:0-283 GCF_054177405.1 Leptonychotes weddellii | reverse complement strand
TCTAGAGGGGAGGGGGGTGGGAGGATGGGTTGGCCTGGTGGTGGGTGTTGAGGAGGGCACGTTCTGCATGGAGCACTGGGTGTTGTGCGCGAACAATGAATCATGGAACACTTCATCTAGAACTAATGATGTAATGTATGGGGATTAACATAAGAATAAAAAAAAAAAAAGAGGACCCCAAGAAAATAATCAGACATGTGTGTGCAAAAATTAATGTGCACGTAAGTTCTATACGTTGTTATTTGAGTTATTTATCCTTAAGTTATTAATATTGTTACTAGGT
>NW_027800107.1:0-283 GCF_054177405.1 Leptonychotes weddellii | reverse complement strand
AAATAAATATAAGAAAGTCCAACAAAGTTCTAGTTTTATTTCAAAGATGGAAATATAATACATTTATTGCTGCCTTAAGTGCATCTTAGTCTACCTGTAGGGGAATCCAGAGCTAGGAGAGATGCCCTGCGATAGAAAGGTTTGCGTCTCTACTGGGTATTTACCCCAAAGATACAAAAGTAGGGATCCGAAAGGGTACATGCACCCCGATGTTTATAGCAGCAATGTCCACAATAGCCAAACTGTGGAAAGAGCCAAGATGTCCATCGACAGATGAATGGAT
>NW_027800106.1:0-283 GCF_054177405.1 Leptonychotes weddellii | reverse complement strand
AGACTTTTGGGTTGGAAGGAGATACTTCTGAACTAAACTACAGATCAGTGCCACCCAGTTCTCATCTTTATCTTATTCTAGGTCTACCATACCCCCTACCATCCTTACCTTTCTGTTGGACACCTCTGTCCTTCTATTTATTTACAATATTCAAGAGCAGCAATTGGCCAACTGGTCCCTACCCAAACATCCAGGCCATATGCCTCAAGAATTCCTTTTTGCACAGCCCTGTGATGCCCTTGGCATGCCTACTCAAGTAACTCCTTTAGCACTAATTTAATTC
>NW_027800105.1:0-283 GCF_054177405.1 Leptonychotes weddellii | reverse complement strand
TCAAAAGTTCCTTGTATGTGTCCAGATGGCAACGACTAGAAAAGAATACACAGTTAGCACTAAATGTGATGGATCTGAACACCATGTGTACGTCAGCTTTCCTAACGAGCGTGGGCAGGAAGAAAACTCTGTCTGAACAAATCCCCTGCAGTCCATTGCCCTCTCTTCCTTGTAGGCTGTGCCGGGCACTGGGCAGAGACAGGACGAAGGGTGCTCTAGCCAGCAGGCCAAATGAGCTGTGGACATGATGACCCCACGGTTGGACCCGAAGCCGCATGAAGGC
>NW_027800104.1:0-283 GCF_054177405.1 Leptonychotes weddellii | reverse complement strand
GGGGGTCTTGTCTGTTTTGTTCATCACTGTGTCTGCCGTACCTGACATGGCCCTTGGACCACCCCCACATTGCCAGCCCCCAACATGCATGTGCTTGTTACTACTTGGGGTGTGATTTAACTAGAGGGGACCAACTGATATTGCAGGCACAAGGCCTTTGTAAAATGGGGACTGCAATAGCATTTGGCTCACGTGGTTGTTGTGCATTAGTGCCAGTAAAGCCCTAGAATAGTGGCCTGACCCACGATAAGAGATCAGCAATGTGCCCTTCACTCACCGTGGC
>NW_027800103.1:0-283 GCF_054177405.1 Leptonychotes weddellii | reverse complement strand
TCAAAGTCCTTCCTTGAGCCGGGTCCTGAATATTAACAGTTTGAGTATAAAACACATTAGAGGCATTTCTCTAAGGGATGGAAAGATAATGAAAGGATACTTTTTAAAAAAATTTTATTATGTTATGTTAATCACCATACAGTACATTATTAGTTTTGGATGTAGTGATCCACGATCCATTGTTTTCATAGAACACACAGTGCTCCATGCAATACGTGCCCTCCTTAATACCCATCACTGGGCCAACCCATCCCCCCACCCCCCTCCCCTCTAAAACCCTGTT
>NW_027800102.1:0-283 GCF_054177405.1 Leptonychotes weddellii | reverse complement strand
GCAAAATCATTCAGACCAATTGTTTCTGGAGAGAGAAAGAGTATGTCTGATTCTCAATTTGTTAAAGATTTCATCCCCCCCCCAAAAAAACTTAAATAAAAATAGCACATGTACATACAACCATTTATCTGCAGTACAATAGCTTCCCTGCTTATAACTAGCATTATCTAAATTCTGGAATTTGTTTACTTCCAATTCCTTTGATATCCTCTACTTTTTTGTGTGTGTAGTTTTTAATTTTATTATATTTTGTTAGTCACCACACAATACATCATCAGTTTTT
>NW_027800101.1:0-283 GCF_054177405.1 Leptonychotes weddellii | reverse complement strand
AAAATGCATAGCCAGCTCGAGAGTGCTCAGTGGGAGGCTGCCACCCGGTCTCACTCACACAAGATAGAATAATAAGGCGCCTGAGGGTGCAGCACCTTTCAGAGACTTCTCAGAAACGTGGTCATGATTCCCAGCAGAGCTGGCTTGTGCCCTCCGCCCTCTGGGCCAGCTTCCCCTCACACAGTGAACACACCATCAGACAGCAGAACAACAGAGCGCTGCAGACCAGCATTTCTCAAAGCCC
Source organism: Leptonychotes weddellii (assembly GCF_054177405.1). Lineage (NCBI taxonomy): Eukaryota > Metazoa > Chordata > Mammalia > Carnivora > Phocidae > Leptonychotes > Leptonychotes weddellii. The sequence goes on along the minus strand of NW_027800101.1, from coordinate 39 downwards.
CATGCACACCCAGCCACCTGGAGGGGCTCCTTAAGATGC
>NW_027800100.1:0-283 GCF_054177405.1 Leptonychotes weddellii | reverse complement strand
CAGCCGACCTCTTCCACATTTCTGCCCCTAAGCTTCTCATGTACAGAACTTGGCAACCGCCTCCCATCCCTCCGCCCCAGCTAAGAAGGTTAGTGGAGGCCAAGGCTGTTGTTTTTCATGATAATTATCTCCATTGGAAAAGGACTGCTCCTCACTGACTTCAATCAGGAGTTAAGCTTCAGGAGACACAAGTCTTAGGTGAGCAGAGCTTAAATTCTGCACACTTCTTTCCCCTCTGCAACAGGTGACGCAGGGATCACTAAGACCTCAGTTCCGTGACCTA
>NW_027800099.1:0-3054 GCF_054177405.1 Leptonychotes weddellii | reverse complement strand
CCCAGGACCCCGGGATCATGACCTGAGCCAAAGGCAGATGTTTAAGCATCTGGGCCACCAGGTGCCCCATGAAAGCACATTTGAAAACTTGGTGAACATCTGATTTGTGTCTTGAATAAGGAAACAAACTACAAATATGTCAATAGGTAGTAGGTGATTTCATGCAGCTCATCTTCTAGCTTCTATTTTCCTGTTTGGAGTCTGGATGGAAGATACTCTGTAACTTCAAGGAAATTGAGGGAACTTGGCCACATGTTGCAAAAAAGAAAGGACATAACCATACTTTACAGAGAAGGATGTGAGAAATGAAGGCTCACACAGTGTCTGAACTAGGGACACCCTAGAGGGGGTCTCACGCATTCACAGGGGAGCAGTCAGCATGGCCACGTGCACCTATAGCCACACTCAGCTGGAGGTTCAAGTGGAGAGAAAGCAACATGGTGGATTGGATGGGTGGGTGGGTTAGTGAGGTGAGTGGGACCAACCATGGTGCAGTTATAAAGGATGGATTACAATGATGATAATGGGATCCATGATTGTAATAAGTGAGGAGGAACAGGGATTTAAAGAAGTGAAGAAATCAGCACGGAAAGGGAGAGAGAAAAATGTACTTTCTTTCATGTTCACCAATATTCTCCTGCCCATCCTCACTTGAATAGAGGAGGTGCTATTCCTTCCACTCAGCCTCCTGCCTTGTCACAACCTTGACACCAAAGCAAAAGTAGAAAGAAATCACTTGTGATAAAATAGGTGAACAATTAAAGTGACAATAACAGTGGGGCTCTCTTACCCTCTCAGCTAGGTTTGAGTCTCTTCCACGTGCCCCTCAGTGATGTGGCTTCCCCAGTCTTCTCACTCCACACGTTTTCCCCCAGTGACTCTGCTTCCTTCTTGACACCCCATCCGCCCCATTTGTTGATTGGCTACAAGGACTCATGGATGGCCATCACCTTCTTTTGCCAAGTAGTGACCCCAAGTTTTCTATCTCCAAACAATTCTGGATATGCTTGACACTTTTTGGAAAGAGTCAAATCAATTATCTAATTTGTTATGAAAGCAACGATTGTATTCACCTCAGCACCCAAAATAGACACCCTGCATCATGACTAGGGCTCCTCTCTCCCTCACTACATGACATGGGATCTATTTCCTTAACATATTTTAAAGTACACAATATTGTATTATAAGCTAGAGAGGCTATGTTGTCTCACAATTCTCTGAGGTTTATTTATCGTGCAAAACTAAAATTTTATACTCACTGAACAGATATTTGCCATTTCGCCTACCCTAGTCCTGGCAACCACCCTTCTCTTCTCTGCTTCTCTGAGTTTCACTGTGAGGGTAATCAGGTAGGATTTGCCCTCAGGGACGGGCTTATCCCACTTCGCATAATGTTCTCTAGATTTGACTTCCTCCTTTTATAAGGGCGAATAATTGTGTGTATATACAGAGAAGACGGACTTGATGGCCTCTAGTCTTGGGTAAAGAAATCACAGGGAGCAGGTAGTCGGTGGAGTAAATGTTAAGGAGAGGAGACCCATGAGATTTCAAAGAAACTGAGAATATGATTTAATTGGATGAATTCCTGCTAACAGCTCTCTTGACTAAGGGACTGTGAGATGATCAGTTGTCCAAATGTGTTAAATACAGAGCTCAAAATCAACTCTGTGGTCCGTGGAAGTCCAGTATCAACTCCTCAGCCCCAAATCCCACAAAGGTCCTGGCAGAAAACCTCATGATGCAGGAATGACAGGTGTGTGGGCTCCGTGTTCACAGGAGAGATGGTTCTGCCAGGGAGAAGTAGATGAAGGGAGGCAATATAGGACTGATTACTTATGTGCTGCTTAGGGATTGTTCTAATCAAATATCTCATTTGTATTGATGATGGCTGTGGTAGGGGGATGGGTGCAGTGACCATTTTGTATGATTTTGTGCAACATCAGATACGTCCACAGTACATATTTGTCTGTTCCTACCAGGTATGATGTATGTGAGTCCTGCTATTACATGATACTCCAATGTGCCAACATGTGTGTCCTCACTCGGACCAGGGGATGAAGCCCAGCTACTGCCAACAGACAGAGAAGCTGGTGTGGGGGCCATGGGAGGGACAGGAGCTCAGGTGGGTCCAAGGACAGAAGAGTGATGAGGCCAGGGCACTGAGGACCAGGACAGGGGCCGCAGGTGGATGTGCAGCTAGGCGTGACCACCACACGAAAGGGCATCTCAGTGGGGCTGATGTGATATAGTTTCTGCAAAAGAAGTTAGGAACAACTGAAGGATTTAAGCCATTGGTCGACTGTGTGAAAGTTCTGTGTGAATGCTATGAGGAGAGAGGACCTGAGGGCAACAGGAGTTTATTTACTGCATTCTTTACTAAAGACCTTGCATGCTTTGCTGAAGATCCTGGATCATTTCCAAAAGATCCTGCAACAAGTCTGGGGACATTTGCTGAATTGATACAAGTGGATATGAAGGGGAGTTTGAGCAATTGTGAGTTTCTACTCTGGTCTAAAGAGGCAGACAAAATATCTGCAGTAGGACTTTAAAGTACTGATCTTGCTAGGAAGCAGGACATAATCAACAGGAATTTACGGTGGGAAAATGATCTTATTTTATTTTATTATTTTATCATATTTAAGTTGATCATATTGATGATGCTATTATATTATTTGCTTATTTGCAATTGGTAAAACCTGGGGAAAAATCCCAACAAGAAATATATGACACAGATATGCACAAAACACCCACTTTATTTAGATATACCTAAATTTTTGAGAAAAATCTCATGTTATTCACTAGTGTTGTGTATAAAATTTATTAATTTTCTTATATTACCAAATCAACTGAATCTACAGATGTTATGACAATTACATATCTAGTGAATTTTACCAAACTGTAATCTTTTGCACATATCACTGAGCATTTTTATATCCTAGAATATGTCCATTTTATACTGATGCCCTGAAGAACCCTTGCAGGACATTCAAACAGGCAAACAAACAATACCAGACCCACTGTTCCGTGGTGTGGGACATCATGTGTTGCACATAC
>NW_027800098.1:0-283 GCF_054177405.1 Leptonychotes weddellii | reverse complement strand
ACCAAATTGAATTATTCTTGGAAGTGTTTTACTTGTTCCAAGGTCATGTCTGTCAAATCTTGCAGAGGTTTTAGAGTTACAATGCAGGTTCTAAACAGAGCGAATAATTGTCTGAGTGACTCATTATACTGGTAAGAACTGGGTGTGCTTTCATATTAGACTAGTGTATGCCGCCGTAAATACATCCGGAAATGTGAAGAATAGATAGCTTCATTTGGGTACCCATGATTTCTCTTTGTAGAAATTACTTTGTTTTTCATTGGTTCTTTTTTTTTTAAATTTT
>NW_027800097.1:0-283 GCF_054177405.1 Leptonychotes weddellii | reverse complement strand
CAGCCGACCTCTTCCACATTTCTGCCCCTAAGCTTCTCATGTACAGAACTTGGCAACCGCCTCCCATCCCTCCGCCCCAGCTAGGAAGGTTAGTGGAGGCCAAGGCTGTTGTTTTTCATGATAATTATCTCCATTGGAAAAGGACTGCTCCTCACTGACTTCAATCAGGAGTTAAGCTTCAGGAGACACAAGTCTTAGGCGAGCAGAGCTTAAATCCTGCACACTTCTTTCCCCTCTGCAACAGGTGACGCAGGGATCACTAAGACCTCAGTTCCGTGACCTA
>NW_027800096.1:0-283 GCF_054177405.1 Leptonychotes weddellii | reverse complement strand
TTATTTTAGCTTCTGTGGCCCTTGCCTGAGGGGACTGGTCCAAAAAGTATATTGCTAAGACCAATGTCAAAGAGCTTCCTGACTATGTTTTCTTCTAGGAGTGTTATGATTTCAGTCTTAACAGTCAAGTTTGTAATTGATTTTGAGTTTATTTTTGTGTATGCCGGAAGACAGTAGTCCAGTTTCATTCTTACGCATGCCCAGTCTTTCCAGCACCCTTTATTGAAGACACTGTCCTTCCCCCCTTGTATGGACTTGCCTCCTTTGTCATCAGTTGATGGAC
>NW_027800095.1:0-283 GCF_054177405.1 Leptonychotes weddellii | reverse complement strand
TCTGTATACTAACTGTTTGAAGTTTTGACAAAACATTTTGTTACAATATGGATTATTTTATTATTTATGAAAATATATTGCAAAAATGTAAATATACTTAAAAACATTTTTAGAACACACCCATTAAAAACCAGCATCTATTTATCATATATATTCTGTATATATATATTTTTAATTTGTTTTATTATGTTATGTTAATCACCATACATTACATCATTAGTTTTTGATGTAGTGTTCCATGATTCATTGTTTGCATATAATACCCAGTGCTCCATTCAATACA
>NW_027800094.1:0-283 GCF_054177405.1 Leptonychotes weddellii | reverse complement strand
GCAGCCGCTTAACCAACTGAGCCACCCAGGCACCCCTGCTTTGTTTTTATTGTTTCTAAAAGCAATACATTCTTACAAAAATCTAAACAATAAAAATGGGTAAAAAGTGAAAACTAATATTTCTTTTCCCTCCCAACTGACTCCCCAAAGGAAGATACGCTTCTTGAATATCTTTTTAGAAATGTTCTATTGAGCCATATTTCTGATCAAAGATGGAAGGATCTGAAAGCTGACTTAACAAATACATTACAAAACATATAGGGGCACCTGGGTGGCTCAGTCA
>NW_027800093.1:0-283 GCF_054177405.1 Leptonychotes weddellii | reverse complement strand
ACGTTGGCTCTCTTCCCTGTAAGGTGATTGCACATCCCAGCCCATTTCTAGGGGACTTGTAGTGCTTCTGTATGGGTGGAGTACACTGCTTTGCCACATTACCAGGTTTGGCTTTGTGACTTTTTTTTTTTTATTCTTATGTTAATCCCCATACATTACATCATTAGTTTTAGATGAAGTGTTCCATGATTCATTGTTTTTGCACAACACCCAGTGCTCCATGCAGAATGTGCCCTCCTCAATACCCACCACCAGGCTAACCCATCCTCCCACCCCCCTCCCC
>NW_027800092.1:0-283 GCF_054177405.1 Leptonychotes weddellii | reverse complement strand
TGATCCCAGGGTCCTGGGATCGAGCCCTGCATCGGGGTCCCTGCTCCGCGGGGGTGTCTGCTTCTCCCCCTCCTTCCTGCTCGAGCTCTCTCTCTCTCAGGTGGATAAAAAAAAAATATTAACAGAGCAGAACCATTGTGAGCCATTTCTAGTGGGCACTGAGCTACCAACTATTTTCCTCAAATTATAGAAAATTGCCATTTGTAGAGTCCACCTTATATTTAGCTTAATTTAGGATTAAGCATCTGTAACTTATTGTTAGGACATCTGGGAAGTGTGCAAA
>NW_027800091.1:0-283 GCF_054177405.1 Leptonychotes weddellii | reverse complement strand
TTTCTTACAGAAAGTAAGTAATTGGGTCATGTCTTTTATCCACTCTGTCCATTTCTGTCTTTAATTGTATATTTAGACCATTTACCTTTGATGTAATTATTGCTATATTAGAACTTAAGTATGCTCTTTTATTTTTTGTTTTCTGTTTATTATTTTTTGATTCTGTGTTCTTTTTTCCTGCATCCCTGTGAATAATTCAGATTTCTTTTAGAATTCCATTTTTATTTATGTATAGTGTTTTTGTTTTTTTTTTTTTAAAGATTTTATTTATTTATTTGACAGA
>NW_027800090.1:0-283 GCF_054177405.1 Leptonychotes weddellii | reverse complement strand
GCTGTGGCTAGGACTTCTAATACTATGTTGAATAGCAGTGGTGGACCTATCAGTATTTCTAAGACTTTACTTAATTCCTGGCACGTTAAGCTAACCCAATAAACGTTTAATAAATATCTGGATGAATTAAAGAATGAATCAGCCAATCAAGCAATGAATGATTCAGAGTAAACATTTTTTTCAAGAGATTAAAACAAATTAAAATATGTATTTAAAGAACAGGGATGTAAGACAAAAGTGCAATGATGAATTTTCACCATAAATAATTTAATCATAATGTGGC
>NW_027800089.1:0-283 GCF_054177405.1 Leptonychotes weddellii | reverse complement strand
GAATGAAGCGGGGGAAATCGGAGGGGTGGACGAACCATGAGAGAAGATGGACTCTGAAAAACAAACTGAGGGTTCTAGAGGGGAGGGGGTGGGAGGATGGGTTGGCCTGGTGGTGGGTATTGAGGAGGGCACGTTCTGCATGGAGCACTGGGTGTTATGCACGAGCAATGAATCATGGCACACTTCATCTAGAACTAATGATGTAATGTTTGGGGATTAACATAAGAATAAAAACAAACAAACAAACAAACAAAAAGTTCCCACTGACTTCTTGCCATTGCTA
>NW_027800088.1:0-3054 GCF_054177405.1 Leptonychotes weddellii | reverse complement strand
TTTTTTTTTTTTTTTTAATTTTATTCTACTCTCTTAATGCTGATGGACACAATAGGCGATAGATTAATTGCATGATTAACTTATGGGGGGGCCGCAGCAGCTGCACAGTTACTCTCCGTGAAGTCCAGACCTTAGTCCACAGGTTTGACTGAGCGAGGGGACCTGCAGAAGGGCACTGTCATGAGCTCACCTGACTGACACCACCTGTGCGTCAGGAAGGAGGGAAAGACCACGTTATCTCTGACAGATTGCGGGGGGGGGCGGGGAGGGGAGCTCAAACCAGCCTCCCCCATCCCGGCCCTGGCGGGCATCTCTAAGGTGCGTGCGCTCCCCTCCAAGGGGCCAGAACATGTGGCCCCAGGAGAAGTCGCCCAGTGGTCGTGAACGAGATGGAGGCGGGGATGGTGTCGTCCTGCCAGCGCTCCGTCACATAGGCTGGGCCCTAATTCTTAAGGCCTTTCATTTATCTCTAAATTTTAGCAAAAGAGGCTCTTCCAACAGACACAATACGGCACATGGAGCCTTCGGTGCCCGCTGATGAACTGATGGAATCCCTCTCCCTCGCGTGTCTCTGCTTTACTTTCTGAAACATCTGGGGTTTTCCTCTCTGGTGGTCACCGCTCCCCCTTCCGTCCTTCCTCCTTGAAAGGTGGTCATGCGCAGGGTGGGACGCCGTGGGCCCCGTGTGTGAAGCTGCACAGCCCTCCCTCCATGCAACGCCACTCTCACCCGGGAGACGCAGCTGGTGGCGCCCTGGCCTGACACTAGAATGTGAGTGGGCACGGAGCCCTGAGTTCTAGGAGGCTCTGCAGCTTGGACATCTCAGCGCACGCAGGCGGATCCCTCCGGCCCGGCCTGCACTGTCCTCGGACGGAACACAGTCCACCAGGACGTGAGTCCTGTCTCCTGTCACGTGTGTCTGTGTCTCAGTTGTCCCCGCCGCGGCCACAGTGCCCTGAGGGCTCACTTCCGTCTGCGTGTCTTTGTCGATAATGAGCGACTGACAGGAATGACCTGGTTCTGACTCTCTCGGTGCATCGCGGGGAGGGAGACTCTTGTCCTCCTGGTTTCAGTCAAGGCGACTGAAAGGTGTCCATGGCACACCGTTACTCTGTGGCTCCCTGTAGGCTGGCGACAAGGCCAACAGGAGTGGGCTTGCCCTCAAGGCGCTCTCAGTCTGCCGAGGAGAGGAGCCACTTCTGAGGCCGCACTCTGTGTCCACGGGTCTCAGACTTGATCTGATTTCATTCTGACAGCATTCTCCCAGCCATCGACTGTTGTGTCCTTTCAACGGCTGGGACCCGGAATCTTGCGCAAAGCCAGCAAATGAACAGACCTGGGGTTTGCAAACACCCGATGCTGCCCCCTTCCTTTAGCTGACAGCAGCACTTCCTCTGGGCCCCACCCCTGGAGAAACCCGTGGTGGGGCCAGGGCTGCCGGGGAAGCGGGCATGGTGTGAGGACAAGGACTCCTCACAAACCTGGGACGTAGAGCGGGTGTGATGGGAGGGCAGGGGGGCGGGGGTGGGGTCCACGGGGAGGTGGGAGGCAGCATTCGAGCCTGGCGTGTAAGGATGGGAGGGGTGAGGGGTGACGCTGCTGCCACCACTTGGGTGGAGGACGTGGTTTCTCTGACTCTCTTTTGTTAACGCCCTTGCTGTGAGGATGCCTTCCCAGAGAAGCTACCAGGTGTCTTAGCTTGTCATTGTTGACACGTATCCAGTTCTACGTGGCCATTTGAATGTCATTGACACGTATCCCCAAAGTCGGATGTGTTTCTGCAGAGTTGGACCATAGGGATTTCATTGACTGATCCTTCTCTGGAAATCTTCTGCATGGATCTGGTTATTTACTTATTTGGAGTTGAAAATGAAGCATGATGGGGCCCCTGGGTGGCACAGTCGGTTGGGTGACCGACTCTTGGTTTTGGCCCTGGTCGTGATGTCAGGGTCATGATATCGAGCCTCGAATCAGGCTCTGCACTCAGCGCCGAGTCTGCTTGCGATTCACTCTCTCCCTCTCCCTCTGCCTCTACCCCTGCACACACACTCTCTCTCTCAAATAAGTAAATAAATAAATCTTAAAAAAAAAAGAAGAAGGAAAGAAAGAAAGAAAATGAAACATGAGAACTAAAAGATCTGATGGGGGCGGGGGACATTTTACATCAGACATGTTCTCCTATTCCTCTCGATCCCAAATGGCCAGGCCCAGGCCAGAAGGCAGGGAGGTGAGCAGAGGTCCGGGGAACACAGAGAGGATATGAAACCCACACCAGGATTATCCAGGGGCCTCGTCTGGGTGTCTGTCCTGAAACACCACTGAGGACGATGTGGTAGTGCAAACAGCTGAGCTGCCGTATGTTACCCAAACACTGAGAGCTTGTTTCGTGGCTGGCCCACACTAGGGCTGCATTTCAACAGGAGTCACTAGAAACCATAAACAAGGCACCTGTCGAGCCTCGGTTGACAAGGTCTTCCTGGTGCATGAGGTGCCCAAGGAGGGGCAGGCAGGCAGTGCCGAACTGTGACCCACCAGCGCACGGGGCCGGCCTGTGGGGTGTCAGAGTGCCCTTGTTCTGGGGCCGTGTTCAAAGGTGTGAGATGGTCCAGGGGGAGACAGGACAGGCAAGGCAACTTGAATTAAACTAAGCTAATCTGGGATGAAACGTGAAAAGTTTAAAGCAAAGTTTCCAAAATGTCACACCATGGGTTCATCGTTGAATTGGGGCTGCCATCTAAAAGCCAGGGTGAGAAAAGAAAAAAGAAACTTGCCATATTGGAGAAAAACAGAGCCTACATGTTGAAAAGATTTAGAGAACAACATGATACATAATAAATAAATTATATGCATTTAGATATAAAAAAGTAAATAAACAAAAGCTGGGATGTGGATATAAATGGGAGTTGGTTTAAAAGCCCCTTTGTGTTATAGCAGTTTTCAGAAATTTGATTACCAGCCTGGGAACATCTACCTGGACCCATAGCGTGGAACCTTCCAGCTGGCATGTAACTTCGGGAGTACCTAGTTTAGAGAGCGTGGTGCCCCTGCCCAGAG
>NW_027800087.1:0-283 GCF_054177405.1 Leptonychotes weddellii | reverse complement strand
AGAAAGAATGCAAATACCTTTATGGAAACAAATGTAACTGGAAATCTAAAAACCCAAGATAGAATTATTATTTCCTTTTTATTCATGAGGAAACGGATGCTTAAAGTTTGAGTAACTTAATTAACATCAGAGTCAATAAGTGGTAGAACTAGAGTTCAAGACCCAACCGTGTCCGTAGCCTGCACTTTTTTTTTTTTTTTAGTAATAAGAATAGAGAAGAAAGCTCTTATTTATTTATTTTTTTTATTCTTATGTTAATCCCCATACATTACATCATTAGTTC
>NW_027800086.1:0-283 GCF_054177405.1 Leptonychotes weddellii | reverse complement strand
CTAGAGGGGAGGGGGGTGGGAGGATGGGTTGTCCTGGTGGTGGGTATTGAGGAGGGCACGTTCTGCATGGAGCACTGGGTGTTGTGCACAAACAATGAATCGTGGAACACTTCATCTAGAACTAATGATGTAATGTATGGGGATTAACATAAGAATAAAAAAAAAATAAAATAAAATAAAAAAGTTAAAAAAAAAAAAAAGAAGATAAATGGTAATGAGATAGAGAATGACTGAGGTTAGGCACACAGCTTTGGCTAGGATGGCAGGGGAAGCCCTCTTGGAA
>NW_027800085.1:0-283 GCF_054177405.1 Leptonychotes weddellii | reverse complement strand
AGCCTGATGTGGGACTCAATCCCGGGACTCCAGGATCATGACCTGAGCCGAAGGCAGTCGCTTAACCAACTGAGCCACCCAGGCGCCCTGGAGTCCTTTTATATTATTTCTGTGATTGAGTGTCATGCAAAAACATTGGTGTTGGTATACACACATATATGCAATGTATTAGAAATATTTTAAATTTTCTGTATATTACGATGTTTTGACATTTGAAAAATCCTTTCTATCCGAGGAAGGACTGCCCCTCTCTAAGCTAGCTAATTCTTGGAGATGAAAAAGT
>NW_027800084.1:0-283 GCF_054177405.1 Leptonychotes weddellii | reverse complement strand
TATAATCATTTGTCTCTGGCAGTTTTCCTGTCCTTGTATCATCATTGTGTGTTGGGTGTGTGGGGAGCAGAAACTTGCCTTTTAGTTCACAAATTTCCAGTTGGAGAGAAGCCTGTCCGAGCAGCTGTACACGAGGGCACAGCGAACCTTCCACATTTGAACCTGATGGAGATGACTAAATCCCAAACTTGAAGCAAGAGCCGTAATGGGATGAGCCACAGGGGTGGTGGTGATTAGTGCATTGACTTAGTTGGGTGGGGTGTAGTAAAGGGTTTGCAAAAAT
>NW_027800083.1:0-283 GCF_054177405.1 Leptonychotes weddellii | reverse complement strand
GGGCGCCTGGGTGGCTCAGATGGTTAAGTGTCTGCCTTCGGCTCAGGTCATGATCTCAGGGTCCTGAGATCGAGTCCCGTGTCGGGTTCCCTGCTCAGTGCAGAGCCTGCTTCTCCCTCTCCCTCTGCCACTCCCTCTGCTTGTGCTCTTCTGTCTATCTCTCTGTCAAATAAATAAATAAAATCTTTAAAAAAAAAAACAATTCTGATTCAATCAAGACAAGAACATGAATTTATATTCTATTGGGGTGAGACAGACAATAAACACATAAACATAGATATAT
>NW_027800082.1:0-283 GCF_054177405.1 Leptonychotes weddellii | reverse complement strand
AAGCAGATTATCTTTATTTTATCTATGTTATATTATTTTAATGACATTGGTGAATCCCACTAAATGCTTAACAAGAAAATTACATCAATCTTACATTAACCTTTGCAGTAATGGAAAAGAGGAAATACTTCCCAACGGATTTTATGAAGCCAACGTGCATTTGATACTTATATTTGACAACTGTGTTTTTTGTTTGTTTGTTTTTGGTTTTTTTTGGTTTTTTGTTTTTAATTTTTATGTTAATCCCCATACATTACATCATTAGTTTTAGATGTAGTGTTCC
>NW_027800081.1:0-283 GCF_054177405.1 Leptonychotes weddellii | reverse complement strand
AAAGGAAGACATACTTTTTAAACAAATTATTTTCTAGATTTTTTTTTACATCAAATTAATTCATGTTGGGAGTTCTGAGCAGATCATTAATGTAAAAACTTATGGATAACAATGCAGAACTTTTTTCCTGTTAAAAACAATGAACAGTAATGAGAAATAGGAAAGTAGAAGTCTGTATCAAACAAATTTTTTTTTTTATCTTGTGGAATCTTTTATATTATTCTTCTGTCTTAAAAATCGAATGTGCTTGGGCACCTGGGTGGCTCAGATGGTTAAGCGTCTG
>NW_027800080.1:0-283 GCF_054177405.1 Leptonychotes weddellii | reverse complement strand
GGTGTTATATGAAAACAATGGATCGTGGATCACTACATCAAAAACTAATGATGTATGGTAATACATAATAAAATTAAAAACTACAAAAAAAAAAGTAATAATAAGTAAAGAGGGCAGAGGGAAACTTTGGGAGGTGATAGATATGTTTATAGCATAGATTGATGTATTCACAAGTATTCAGAGGTATACACCTACCTCCAGACTCATCAAGTTGTTTACATTATGTACAGCTCTTTATATGTCAGTTATACCTCAATAAAGTGATTTAAAGAAAGAAAAAGAC
>NW_027800079.1:0-283 GCF_054177405.1 Leptonychotes weddellii | reverse complement strand
CAGGTATCCCAGCCTAAGATTCCAACCCTTTTTCCTACCTCAGGTCTTCCTGACATTCCTCCCCACATCCTTTTCTGCCTGCCCCTCTCAGGAGCACAACACCAGTATCAGCTTACTGAGTATCTCCCCAGGATTCCCCAAGAGGAGTTCTGTACTTGTCTCGATTGTAGTATTTTCACACCCCTCACGACTCCCCCCCTCCCCCCGAGACTGCACTGCGGGGCAAAGTGCTGAAAGAGAGCTGTGTGCAGCGAGCCCCAGGAGCTGGGGCCAAGGACAGTCA
>NW_027800078.1:0-283 GCF_054177405.1 Leptonychotes weddellii | reverse complement strand
AAAAAAATATTAGTAATGATTATGATTATGATACCAAACTGGAAGGGTTGATTCTGGCTTTCTCTATTTTAACTTTCTTCTCTTCCTCAGATGTCTTTCTTCCAGATCTTAAATATTAGTTCTAATGCTGAGAAAAATGAATATATGCAGCTTCAAAAAGTTATTGGTTAATATGATCCAGCAATTGCACTACTGGGTATTTACCCCAAAGATACAAAAGTAGGGATCCGAAGGGGTACGTGCACCCCGACGTTTATAGCAGCAATGTCCACAATAGCCAAAC
>NW_027800077.1:0-3055 GCF_054177405.1 Leptonychotes weddellii | reverse complement strand
AGCCTGCTTCTCCCTCTGCCTGACACTCCCCCTGCTTGTGTGCTCTCCCTCTCTCTGACAAATAAATAAATAAAATCTTAAAAAATAAAGTAAAATAACACCATATCACTTTACAAAATAAAATGTCTTCAATGAAAAAGAGTGCTGATTAATACAAAACGTTTAGCATGGGAAGGGAACCAGACAGGCATGGGCTGCACAACGAAGGAGTTTTATTTTCTTTTCTATCTTCCTACATCTTTCTCTTCTAGTGAACGGCCTTTGATGTACTTCAACCATGCTTTCTCCTACAGGTAATCACTGACCTTGATTTGGGCTGTCACCATTGAAAATAATGCATTTAATCTTTATTTTTACTGGAATGTAAGCTTCTTCAGGGGAATTGCTGAGTTTATTTCTTAGTCTGTATCCCTGACATCATTAATTCAATGCCATACATCAAGGACAGAAATATATGATTATATAAACGTCTTTTTTTTGCTTCAACATTACTATTTAGAAAAGGGGCTGAAAGAATATGCTAATTGGACACTTCATTATTTTAAGCACAAGGACTGAGTAAGCAATTGGGACTTCCCTTTTTTATCTATTCATAAAAGCAGTTTAATCTCCTTACAGGAACTGCCAAATTTCTTCCAAGTGAAAAACTTAAAACTACTTATTCATGATACTTTTTGACAGATTAAATGCCAACCTGTTTTTTTTCATCAATAAAGAATATATTTCAGATCAGTGTTGATGACAGTAACATTTAGAAATAACAATTACTTGCTTCCTAGGGTTTGGGGTAATCCGACAGGTTTTTTACAAGCTTTTGACTGCATCTTGGTACATGCCAATCATTACCAAGAATTTTTTTTTCTTCTTTTTCATGCCTGAAATCATTTAAGTATATATGTCAAATGTATGACTGGAACAGAGTAATGCAAAATTTGGGCTTTTAAGCTAAGTGTGAGGAGAGAAGGTATATGAACTTGAGAGGACCTTTGTTTTTCATGCAGAGTTTCTGATGATCCAAATATACTTCAATCCTTTCACAGCCTACAGTCATATGTAAATTGTGGTATTTTATGCTAGTAATTTGCTAAACTGGTATTTAAACAAAGTTTTAAGCACAACTGCTCAGGAAAATGTACAATCTGGTGAATCAGCAAACATTCGTCTCTATGTTTTATGTATATTTTTCAGACATATGACCCATTTTATTTTCCTATTTCACAGGAAGAATATTTTTTTTAATTCTGTAGAGAATTGTCCTTCATTATATGAAATAGTTCTGAAATCATATCCCAGAATTTTATTTTGTGAAAATATGATTACATTTCAAATGTGGTGCAGATGAATATCTGCGTGAAATAAATCATTCTCTGAATTTGCTTTTCAATTGGATGTGGGGTAAGTTTTTTAAAGTAGTATAAGAAATGATATACAAATATGAGTATTATAATAAATATCTCTAAATATATCATAAATTCAGCGAGACACACAAGGAGATTCTAGTCACAGAATTCCTCCTGCCAAAATCCCAATTATTTTTGAGAGATATAATGCAGAGAGTAAATGAGAAACAAATGAGAAATGAAATATTTTTACTTCTTACATTCTATCATGTATCTCATGAACCAAATTATTCCAAAACTGTCTAAACTGTACCCATGTTCTACATACTTCTAATTCTCAGAGATCTCGCTTGAATTCAAATACAGTGTAAATGGTGGCTGTTATATAATAAAGATTTTGACTACCTTCATCCCTGGTTCCTGGGAAGGAGATCCTAAGTCTTAGAATTTGGACAATGTTTTCAGTCACAGGGCCATTGATTTAATCAATCATGGCATAAGTAATCCAACTTCAACTTGGGACCTCATAGAGTGAAGCTTCCTGGCTAGTGCACACATTAACGTGCTGGGATGGTGACTTGGCCCAATTCTACTAGAAGAGGGCACCAAAACACTATTTGGGACTCTTCCAGACCTTACTCTCTGTAGTAAGCTCTTCCTGAGTTGTATCCTTCATAATAAAATGATAAATGTTGAGTGCTTTTCTGAGCTCGATGAGTTATTCTAACAAATTGTCAAACCTGAGGGAGTCATGCAAACCTTTGTATCTGAATTCAGGCCCTCAGAAGAATGGATGGACTGGTGACCTCACTTGCAGCTCATCTCAAATGAGCACGAGATATGCACTACCTCCAGGCGGTGTTCTGTGTCAGAAGCAAATTACAGTACACCAACTGGGGTTGAAACAGAACGGTGGACAACATTTTAAAACTATATGTCCTAAATATGCATATAGTAAATTTAAAGATTTTCCTAACATAAATATATACACAAATCCTACAGGAAAAAGATTCTTAATGTGCACCCAACGTTGACTAACTTGATAGAAACTCCTCAAACAAGTATCAACTGACTACAAAATCCAAGTTAATTTTAAAATATTAAAGTACAAAACTAGTATCATTAAAAACGCTATTGGGACAAATGCTTTTGCCACCTGTTATATAGACCTAGAATGTTGCCTGATTTGAATGACTGCAAATCTCTGTTCATTTGGCCTTCCCGGGGTCTGAATGCATCAACTATCAATTACACTGCAGTGCCTCTAGCTTGCGAGCTCTTCTTTTTAGCTTATGGCCTTCATGCTTATATTTGCTTTATATTACAAGAACACTAAAATATATTAATATATAATATGTAATATGATACCTTCACTCAGCACACTCAACCTCCCCAATTATGAGATTGTCATAAATCCAGTAGAGTGGACTATCATTTGAAATAAATTTTTAGTGATCATCTAATTGTGAATATACTAAAAACAATTTTAATCTCACTGATATGAGGAATTCTTAATCTCAGGAAACAAACTGAGGGTTGCTGGAGTGGTGGAGGTGGGAGTGATGGGGTGGCTGGGTGATAGACACTGGGGAGGGTATGTGCTATGGTGAACGCTGCGAATTGTGCAAGACTGTTGAATCACAGATCTGTACCTCTGAAGCAAATAATACATTATATGTTAAAAAAAAAAAAAAAAGAAGATAGCAGGAGGGGAA
>NW_027800076.1:0-283 GCF_054177405.1 Leptonychotes weddellii | reverse complement strand
CGCCTGGGTGGCTCAGTTGGTTAAGCGACTGCCTTCGGCTCAGGTCATGATCCTGGAGTCCTGGGATCGAGTCCCACATCGGGGTCCCTGCTCGGCGGGGAGCCTGCTTCTCCCTCTGACCCTCCCCCCTCTCATGTGCTCTCTCTCTCTCATTCTCTCTGTCTCAAATAAATAAATAAAATCTTTAAAAAAAAAAAAAACTACCTAGAAAGATTGTTCAAAATAGATAACCAAGTCCTTTCCCAAACATATTGAATCTGAATCTCCAGGGATTTAAACTTAG
>NW_027800075.1:0-283 GCF_054177405.1 Leptonychotes weddellii | reverse complement strand
CTCTGGTAGCTGATGTCATCTTGATTGCCATATTGTTAACAAACTCAAGGGTGACCCAGGTTAGGAACAGAGCAGTGGGAGGGGATTAATATACAGAGGAAGGCAGGACATCTAGTCAGATCATGACCTGAAGATTGTGGGTGGAAATGTGAAGGTCAGTTGGCTGCCAGCTTTTCTCAGCTCTTTTCTTTCTTTCTTTTTTTTTTTAATTTTTTTATTGTTATGTTAATCCCCATACATTACATCATTAGTTTTAGATGTAGTGTTCCATGATTCATTGTTT
>NW_027800074.1:0-283 GCF_054177405.1 Leptonychotes weddellii | reverse complement strand
AAATCTTTAAAAAAAAAAAAGAAAATTTAGTTTTAAACAAGACTTTAAAAAATACTGACAGAATACTACCCACATTGAAAAAAGCCAAAACGTCCAGATGTTATCTAGCTTCTTGATATATTGTTAAAAATTACCTCAATCGGGCACCTGGGTGGCTCAGTTGGTTAAGCGACTGCCTTCGGCTCAGGTCATGATCCTGGAGTCACAGGATCGAGTCCCGCATCGGGCTCCCTGCTCGGCAGGGAGTCTGCTTCTCCCTCTGACCCTCCTCCCTATCATGCTC
>NW_027800073.1:0-283 GCF_054177405.1 Leptonychotes weddellii | reverse complement strand
TGTCTTCCAAAGTGGCTGTACCATTTTGCACTCTCAGCAGCAACGATGAGAGTTGCTATTCCTGCACTGGCATTTGGTGTTGTCAGTGTTCCAGATTTGGGCCATTTTGATAGGTGTGTAGTGGTATCTCGTTGTTTTAATTTGTACTTCTCTGATGATGTATGATTGGAAGCATATTTTCATATGCATATTTGTAATCTACCTATCTTCTTTGTTGAAGTACCTATTTAGGTCTTTGGCTTTTTTTTTTTTTTTTTTTTATTTGAGACAGAGAGAATGAGAG
>NW_027800072.1:0-283 GCF_054177405.1 Leptonychotes weddellii | reverse complement strand
GTATTAAAGAGGGCACGTTCTGCATGGAGCACTGGGTGTTATATGCAAATAATGAATCATGGAACACTACATCAAAAACTAATGATGTAATGTATGGTGATTAACATAACATAATAAAAAAAATATGATGGGGCTTGAGATTATGGCAGAAACAGTGGAGTGGAGAAATGCTAATGGACTTAGCATATATTTTCAAAGTAGAGCCAGATAATTTTCTGATGCATTGGTTGTATGGAGTGAGCGAAGAATCAGGGGCTCCAAAGACTTCAGGTTTGAGAAACTA
>NW_027800071.1:0-283 GCF_054177405.1 Leptonychotes weddellii | reverse complement strand
GTTATGCACAAACAATGAATCATGGAACACTTCATCTAGAACTAATGATGTAATGTATGGGGATTAACATAAGAATAAAAAAATAAAATAAAAAAATAAAAAAAAAGATTTCTGACTCTACTCTGAGATGCCTTCTCTCTGGCATTCTTACTTCTCCTTCTCCAGAGAGGCAGAGAGGGAAGGTGCGAGATGAGATGTGATACAGACACTAGAAATACTACCAGAAAAGCACCAAGAGCAAAATCCAGGTACTAGCATGTAGGAAACAAAAATAAGCCAAATG
>NW_027800070.1:0-283 GCF_054177405.1 Leptonychotes weddellii | reverse complement strand
GTTGCTGTGGCTGAGGTCGAAGAGGTTGCTGCCTGTGTTCTCCTTTAGAATTTCGATGGACTCCTGTCTCACATTGAGGTCTTCCAACCATTTTGAGTCTATTTTTGTGTGTGGTGTAAGGAAATGGTCCAGTTTCATTCTTCTGCATGTGACTGTCCAATTTTCCCAATACCATTTGTTGAAGACACTGTCTTTTTGCCATTGGACATTCTTTCCTGCTTTGTCGAAGATTAGCCACCAAGTTTAACGTAACATTTCATTTGGAGTCCTAGAAGGATATGAT
>NW_027800069.1:0-283 GCF_054177405.1 Leptonychotes weddellii | reverse complement strand
GCAAGGATTTTAATACAGAGAAGCTGAGGACATTCCAAACCCTACATTTTTTCTGCTACCACAACTGAGCTTTTTTTAGTAAAAAATTTTCTTTGGAACGCAAATTTAAACACATAATGAGCAGCAGTCCCCCCAACACACTGGTTCAGAGTCTGAAATGTGCCCTTACACAGATGCACACCCCTACACGCACGCACACGCACACACACACACAGTGTCTCCTGTTTTATGTGTGTACCACATGCTCACACCCGTGCATACAAGGGTATATGTCTGAGCAACA
>NW_027800068.1:0-283 GCF_054177405.1 Leptonychotes weddellii | reverse complement strand
AACCTCAGGTGAGTTCATCTTTGTAATGTCTGTGGCTTGCTTTCTTCCTTGCCATCTCCCGGCTCCTTCCCCCCCACCTCCAATGGAAATAGGACTCCCTACGAGAAACTGCATCTCCTACGTGCCATCTGCCATAAACCAGCTACACACCTTCAGTTCCTTGTCGACTGTATTAATATCCAAACAGACAGGACTTGGCATTCTGCTCTCTCTCCAGTTGTCCACACACCTGTGCTCCAGAGATTTAGCCATTCGCGATGAGCAGCATATCAGCAGAAACTGT
>NW_027800067.1:0-283 GCF_054177405.1 Leptonychotes weddellii | reverse complement strand
TACCACTCCAGCAACCCTCCGTTTGTTTCCTGAGATTAAGAATTCCTCATATCAGTGAGATCATATGATACATGTCTTTCTCTAATTGACTTATTTTGCTTAGCATAATACCCTTGACAAAGCCATGAATTCTATGTTCTGTATTCCCCTAGTGCTGGAGTTCTGCCATTCTCATTGTCTTTATTATGAAGAAGGCTCTGGGTGTGTCTCATAATGATTACTCTTCACCACTGCCAGGGCCATAGAGCATTTTTCTTTCTGCACCTGGAGAACCTGGTAGAAT
>NW_027800066.1:0-3055 GCF_054177405.1 Leptonychotes weddellii | reverse complement strand
AAGATTTTATTTATTTATTTGACAGAGACAGCGAAAGCAGGAACACAAGCAGGGGGAGTGGGAGAGGGAGAAGCAGGCTTCCTGCTGAGCAGGGAGCCCGATGTGGGACTCGATCCCAGGACCCTGGGATCATGACCTGAGCCGAAGGCAGCTGCCTAATGACTGAGCCACCCAGGCACCCCTCTTCTGCCCATTTTTTGACTTGATTATTTGTTTTTTGGGTGTTGAGTTTGAGAAGTTCTTTATAGATCTTGGAAATCAGTGCTTTGTCTGTAGTGTCATTTGCAAATATCTTCTCCCATTCTGTGGGTTGCCTCTTTGTTTTGTTGACTGTTTCCTTTGCTGTGCAGAAGCTTTTTATCTTGATGAAGTCCCAACAGTTCATTTTTGCTTTTGCTTCAACTAGCTTTTGGAGATGTATCTTGAAAAGTTGCTGTGGCCGATTTCAAAGAGGTTACTGAGGATTTTGATGGATTCCTGTCTCACATTGAGGTCTTTCATCCATTTTGAGTTTATCTTTGTGTATGGTATTAGGGAATGGTCAAGTTTCATTCTTTTGCATGTGGCTGTCCAATTTTCCCAACACGATTTATTGAAGAGACTCTCTTTTTTCCATTGCATATTTTTTCCTGCTTTGTCGAAGATTATTTGACCATATTGTTGAGGGTCCATATCTGGGCTCTCTATTCTGTTCCATTGGTCTATATGTCTATTTTTGTGCCAGTACCATGCTGTCTTGGTGATCACTGCTTTGTAATATAGCTTGAAAACAGGCGATGTGATGCCCCCAGCTTTGTTTTTCTTTTTCAACATTTCCTTGGCGATTCGGGGTCTTTTCTGATTCCATACAAATTTTAGGATTGTTTGTTCCAGCACTTTGAAAAATGTCATTGGAATTTTGATCGGGATGGCATTGAAGGTATAGATTGCTCTGGGTAGCATAGACATTTTAACAATGTTTATTCTTCCGATCCATGAGCATGGAAAGTTTTTCCATCTTTTGTGTCTTCTTCAACTTCCTTCATAGTCTCTGAGTCTTTCCTATTTGGGGGTTCCTCCTCCTAGTCATTCTTTTGAGGGGTGGTTGAGGGAATGTATAGAGTCCAAATTATTGACCAGAACCCAAGCAAGATGCACCTGTTTTATAGGGACCTTAGGGTTGCTGGCCTCTTGTTTTCCCAGCCTATCTTCTGGGGGAGGGGCCTGCTGTGCTGTTACTCAGGCAACCCTGTTTGGGCAGAGTTGCCCTGCCCCCTGTGGTGGGGGATGGGCTCAGTGGAAACTCGTTTTTTGGATCTTTTTTCTCTGGTGGCTTTCTGCGTCTCTTCCGAGAGTCAGAGCAGAAGAGACCATTTCCATCCCTCTGCGTCAGAGGTGAGAGATCACTGTCTGTTCTTCAGTGAGCTCTCCAGGCCACACTGTCTCCGTTTCTGTCTGTGCTGTTGTAAACTGCAGCGTCCTGGGTTGTGCACCCCTCATCAGTGCTCCCAGTCCTTGCCTCCAGGTTGGGGCATGTCTCTGCCCTTTGTGCTTCTAAAACTGCCAGCCACTCCCAGTTTGGATGCGTGGCCCCGCCACTCCAGGTTTGCAACCAGGGGCTGCCCTAAAGTCCTTTCCCCACCACTACCGGTCTGTGAATCTGTGCCCGTCCCCAGCGCAGGAGGCTGTTGCTCACCGGTGTAGTATCCCCATGGCCAGGCTCCCTCCCGCTGCCGTTTATCCTCCGATATCTGCCCATGGAATCACGGCTCCCTGCGTGGTACCTCGAAACCAACCACCTGCGATATTCTGTTTATAGAGATCCACATCTATCTTCTTACATCTCAGGCTGATTTTGTGGGTGCTCAGAGTGGTCTGGTAGATATCCAGCTCAATTCTGGGGACCAGTTGGAATAGGGTCCCCTACTCCTCTGCCATCTTTTCCCCCCTCGGGAAAATAGCCTTTTACTTGAGTCAGTTAATATGTCCATATAAACAAATATTTCAATATTTTTTTGCTGATTTTTTAAGGTCATATAGGTTGTGGTTTTGCTTTGGCTCTTTATTATTAGAGAAAGTTTTCTTTTACTATATATGTTTTTGTGAATGAGTATGATCCACCTTTGCTTTTTTTTTTTTTTTATCAAAACTAGAAGGGATCTCCCAGGTTCTGTGTAGGAGGACAGAAATATGCTATTTAATCCCCTTTGTCCTAGGGAATTGACACATGACTTCCACCGACACTTTTTCCATGGTGAGTATTTGTGTGGGTAACCAAACCCCTTTTCTTTGCTCATACATAGAAAGGAATAGTGGCATCATGGAAATCTAATTTTGCCCTTCACTGAAGCAGGGAGGATCAGGGATGCTGAAGTGTTAAACTGCTTTCATCTCCTGTTTGGTAGGCATCTGAGGGATAGCCGGATGTCAAGCCCCTCACAGGCGTTTTTCATGAGCAAACGAAAGAGTGCTAGTTAGTGGTTTAACTGCTTGTTTCCTACCTGAGAGCAAATGGCTGTTCCTAAAAGCTCCAAAGACTATGGGATCCAAGATCTTGTCTCCTGAGATGTTATTTGTTGAAGTATTGAAAGAATATCGATTCTCTTTATTATACATTTCTTTACATCCCATGACTGCAAATAGTATCTGGGAGCCATCAGTAGAAATGAGTATTGTGTCCTTCCTGTGCCCAATCCTTTGATAGAAATGGGGACTCAGTGTGAATCCAATCCTCAGTTCTCATGCAGTTAATTTTATTCATGGTTTTTATGTTGTGTGAAGCCACAGTGAGTGCTGGCTGAGTTAGTGAACACTGAACTGTTGCTTCCATGGGAGGAAGTAAGGGATTAGTCCTGCAAGGCTCCGGTCTCAATATTTTCATTAACACATCAACACATATAACCTTGTTTTATGAGTCTGTCTGTTAAGGACTCCTTACTTAATGTACATCGTTGATTTTTTTTTTTTTGATGTAGTGTTCCATGATTTATTGTTTGTGTATAACACCCAGGGCTCCATTCAATACCTGCCTTCTTTAATATCTATCACCAGGCTAACCCATCCCCCCCACTCCCTT
>NW_027800065.1:0-283 GCF_054177405.1 Leptonychotes weddellii | reverse complement strand
ATTACAATGAGGTGCTTGGAAGATTCTCCTTTGACCCATGTAATGCACAGCATTACATTTACATTTCACTCTATGTAGCTTGTGGATATAACCACATTCCAGTTCTAGAGTGAGTAAAGTTTACATAACTTTTTATTATGATAAGTAATACTTATTGTGGTTTATTTATTTATTTTTTAGATTCAACCTTCAGACAACTGTGGGAAATCTAATTAAAATTACAAAGGAGGGGCGCCTGGGTGGCTCAGTTGGTTAAGCGACTGCCTTCAGCTCAGGTCATGAT
>NW_027800064.1:0-283 GCF_054177405.1 Leptonychotes weddellii | reverse complement strand
GCAAAAGAAACAGTCAACAAAACCAAAAGACAACTGACAGAATGGGATAAGATATTTGCAAATGACATATCAGATAAAGGGCTCGTATCCAAAATCTATAAGAACTTATCAAACCCAACACCCAAAGAACAACTAATCCAATCAAGAAATGGCAGAAGACATGAACAGACATTTTTCCAATTTATGAGGCCAACAGACAGATGAAAAAGTGCTCAACATCCCTTGGCATCAGAGAAATCCAAATCAAAACCTCAATGAGGTACCACCTCACACCAGTCAGAAT
>NW_027800063.1:0-283 GCF_054177405.1 Leptonychotes weddellii | reverse complement strand
CATTCTTACCAGCAAAGTATAGGGTTCCAATTTCTCCACATCCTCTCCAACACTTGTTATCCTCCAATTTTTTTAAGATTTTTAAAATTTTTTTAGAGAGAGAGAGAACCTGCGCAGGGATGGGGTGGGGGAGGGGCAGAGGGAGAAAGAGAATATTAAGCAGGCTCCACACCCAGCGTGGAACCTGATACAGGGCTCAATCTCATAACCCTGGGAGGATGATCTGAGCCGAAATCCAGAGTCTGATGCTTAACCAACTGAGCCACCCAGGAGCCCTGTTATT
>NW_027800062.1:0-283 GCF_054177405.1 Leptonychotes weddellii | reverse complement strand
ATTCGCCTTAAACAGTAACAGGAATTTATGGGCTTATATAAGCAAGAGTCCCGAGGTAGGGCAGGCTTTGGCAGAGTTGACCCTAAAGTTTACAACGTCAATGGGACCATGCATTCGTCTCCTGCTCTTCTTTCCAAAATTTATTGGCCTTTTCCTTGGACCGGCTTCTCTGACTTCTACTGGCTCCCAGAGGGGTCAGGTTCCTTCCCCACATTTGGTGGATAGAGACCCCCTGGCTGGGAAATTCTGGGTTGTTAATAACAGCAGAGGTCACCAAACAAGG
>NW_027800061.1:0-283 GCF_054177405.1 Leptonychotes weddellii | reverse complement strand
TTTATTGCACTTAACTAGTAATTTGTACTTAATGATAAATCACAAAATTTGGCATGGACACAAGATAGAAGGGGAATGAGGGGGATGGGGCCAAGGGAATCTATGTGTCTTCTTGTGGGTTTACTTGCAGAGCAAGGAGTTTATAAAAGCATAATTTTTTTTTAATTTTAGAGTTTATCTATTTGAATAACTGTTTTTTATTTATTTTATTTTATTATGTTATGTTAGTCCCCATACATTACATCATTAGTTTTTGATGTAGTGTTCCATGATTCATTGTTTG
>NW_027800060.1:0-283 GCF_054177405.1 Leptonychotes weddellii | reverse complement strand
CCAGGCGCCCCTATTGTTCTGTAATTTTAATGAGCTTTCTCATCATGTACTAATTATCGATAAAGGTAATTTTGGATATCTGCGAGCAAATTTAGGAGTAATATAATTTATTTATTTTCTGTATATGAGTGGTTGAAGAAGTATATTATTTCCTTGAGTTAGCAGGCAGATGGAACTGTAACTGCTGCCAATGTTTATCCAGAATTATTTTTTTTTATAGGAAAAACATCACATGTATTTTATGGAGCTAGTTATTCTTTGCATAGTTTTTGCCAGCTCCACA
>NW_027800059.1:0-283 GCF_054177405.1 Leptonychotes weddellii | reverse complement strand
CTCTGCCAGTGCTGTCTGTCCTTGCCCACACTCCCTGGCAGGCCCTGGGGACGCATGGTCCCTCGCTGAATCCTTGAGGCTGTCTTAGGACAGGGGTGAAGCCTGCCCAGGAGAACCTCCCCATCTCATCTTCCAGAGCCAGGCTCCACGTCCAGGCGGGGGGCTGATGCCCTAGAAAGAACGGTGGGTACAGGTGGCACGCACAGAATCTCCTCTCCTGGATCCACCTCCCCGAGCCATGCCCCCCACCCCAATTTGGGACACGGCACCCAAACTGCCAGCC
>NW_027800058.1:0-283 GCF_054177405.1 Leptonychotes weddellii | reverse complement strand
GGGGAGGGAGAAGCAGGCTTCCTGCTGAGCAGGGAACCTGATGCGGGGCTCGATCCCAGGACCCTGGGATCATGACCTGAGCCGAAGGCAGATGCCCAACGACTCAGCTACCCAGGCGCCCCTCCTGGCTGGTTTTTATTTTATTTTTTTTATTTTTATTTTTTTAAAAGATTTTATTTATTTATTCATGAGAGACACACAGAGAGAGAGAGAGAGAAGCAGGAGAAGCAGGCTTCCCGCCGAGCAGGGAGCCCGATGCGGGACTTGATCCCAGGACCCTGGG
>NW_027800057.1:0-283 GCF_054177405.1 Leptonychotes weddellii | reverse complement strand
GGACTTGGTGTCGGCTCAGGTCCCCGATTTCCTTGCATGCTGAAATGATGTCAAAAGATTTCATTGGCAGAGAAAAATCCAGCCGGGGTCAGTGGGCAGGTCCCTTCCCCTTCCCAGACTCAGATAGGAAAAGGGTATAAAGTATCAGTTGTGCCTGCTTTTCTCATTCCATCCTGGCCACAAATGATGCCACAAGAGCCCAGAGAGGTTGGGCGATGTGTCCAGTGTCACACAGCAAATGAATTGCTGCACAGAATGTGCACCCAGGACCCGAGCTCTTCCT
>NW_027800056.1:0-283 GCF_054177405.1 Leptonychotes weddellii | reverse complement strand
TGATAAGTCTGGCCATGGGTTTATCAATCTTATTAATTCTTTCAAAGAACCAGCTCCTACTTTCATTGATCTGTTCTACTGTTCTTTTGGTTTCTGTTTCATTGATTTCTGCTCTGATCTTTATTATTTCTCCTGCTGGGTTTAGGCTTTATTTGCAAAAGTTAGTAAATTTAAATAGAAAGCTTGGTTAGTTACTATTTTATGCTAAAATAGCACTTGTTATTCTTTAGTCATACATTTGACATGAAACATTTGACATGAAGTAGATTATACATATTTGAAA
>NW_027800055.1:0-3055 GCF_054177405.1 Leptonychotes weddellii | reverse complement strand
TCAGGCCACAAAACCGTGGTGGTGGTGGGGTGGCTATGGAGGGAGCCCAGGGGCTGTTGGAAGGAAAGAAATAGTCTCTCAAATATAGCTTGTTGTCAGTTTGAGCATCGGTTCTTTAGTCTCATTTTTTCCAGCATGGAACTTTAAATTATGATTTTGCAGGCTCTTGAGAGCAGTTGAAAAAAAAGAACTAGGTGAGTTCTAGATCCCCTAACTCCAATAGAAAGCAGGGACTCAATGGAAGAGTCCTGGTTTCTTAAGAGATTTCTTCACAGGATCCTCAGTTGCAGGGACTGTCCTAGTTCTGTCCTAGATAGTGGAGATAGGGCTACAAAGGAGCTGTTACTAACCCAGCTGGAAAGTTACCCTGTCCAGGAGCCATCAGTTTATGATATTTATACTTCCCATTGCTGTTGAATCACTAAACAGTTGTTAAATGAGGAAGCTACACTCCTTTCTCCGGGAAGGTGTACCTGGACTCCCGAGACGGAGTTAGGCAGCTCAGCTCCTACGACAGGGTGCGCTGTCCCCAGAGCAGCCTCTGTGCTTCGTTGTGGGGCTTATGTCATGGAATTCTGTCTGCCTTCCTGCCAGTAGGTTTTGGCAGGGAAGGGCTCATGTCTATATTTACAGCTTCTAGGGGCGCCTGGGTGGCTCAGTTGTTAAGCGTCTGCCTTCAGCTCAGGTCATGATCCCAGAGTCCTGGGATCAAGCCCCGCATCGGGCTCCCTGCTCGGCGGGAAGCCTGCTTCTCCCTCTCCCACTCTCCCTGCTTGTGTTCCCTCTCTCGCTGTGTCTCTCTCTGTCAAATAAATAAAAATATATATATATATATATTTACAGCTTCTATATCCTCAGTGATAGGCACCATGCGCAACCTATAGTAAGCACTCAGTATATTCATTAAGTGAATATCATGCTTCCCATTTTATTGATGAAGAAAGTGAGGCCCAGAAAAGTTGGGCCTCTTGATCACAAGCTTGTCGCCCATGACAGAGAGAGTCTGGATAGAAGCCCTTTGATACCTGAGTAACAAAGCCTATGCTCTTTGTTCCACATTATACCATTCTGGTTCTGTTAAATGTATGCTAGCCTTTTTTTTTTTTTTTTAACAGGAGCAAACAGTTTGATCAGATGTATATACACAAGTGAGGGTAATGAATATGTGACCATATGCACATGTGTTACAGGATTGCAGGGTTCTTGTTTCAAGGAGTCAGAGAATGAATCTCATGGACACAATAGGGTGAGGTGAAGTGAAAGTTTATTAAGTGAAGGTGAGAGCAGAAAGAAAAGAAAAAAAACTCTAGAGTGAGAGGGGTCCTGAATGGGTTGTCACTATGGGCTTTTACTGGCAGTCTTTTATTGAGAACTGACCAGGGAGCTTGCAGCCTTGAGATTCTGGTGCCATCTTGGTCTGAGCAAGGACTATTGATAATATCCTTAATGGCTTACTTCTTAGAGGTCTGGTCATTTTCTGTGATTACAGTGTAGCTGCCAAAAAAATATGGTCCCTAATATCCAGGGCCAAGTGGTCTGGTTTGTTCCCTTGTCTCGGTTTTTTTTCCGCCTCAGCATTTCTCCACATCTGGGGTTTCTGTGAGCCTAGTCACGTAGCCCCCTGCATGAGCCTAGTGAGGGGATTCAGGGGCCTCCTCTCTCTCCCTGCCTACACCTTAACCCTTTCCTTACTACCATGGACATACACATGAAAGAGGCAAGTGTCTCAGGGGTGTGAACATCTAGTTATGACCCCACCAAGTGGGAGGATGCAAAGTAGGCTACAGATTACTGTGCTCCCCCAGAGGTTGTGTTTCAGCTATGGGGTTTAGTGAGCAGAGAGCTGGGAGCTGTGAGACCAACATCCCATCAGTGAGGGCTAACACGGCACGCTGGCCTCTGTGATTTTACCTGCGGACGGAGTACAGCACTTAGAGGAGAAGTGCATTGCTTATTGGCCCCTCTCCGGAGTGATGCAGAGACACTAACAGCATCAGTTTTCCTAAAAGATAGAAACAAATATAACTAGAAGGGAAGGAAATTTACTTTTCACTATGCCCCTTTTGAGATTCAGTTTCCTTGTATTTGTAACATTATCTGTTATAAATGAATAATACATGTAAATACTTAATTCAGAAACAAGAGGAGCAAGATGGCAGAGGAGTAGGAGACCTGGATTTCCTCTGGTCCCTGGAATTTGGCTGGATAGGGATCAAACCATTCTTTCTTTCTTACTTTTTTATTGTTATGTTAATCACCATACATTACATCATTAGTTTTTGATGTAGTGTTCCATGATTCATTGTTTGTGCATAACACACAGTGCTCCATGCAGAACGTGCCCTCCTCAATACCCACCACCAGGCCAACCCATCCTCCCACCCCCCTCCCCTCTAGAACCCTCAGTTTGTTTTTCAGATTCCATCGTCTTTCATGGTTCGTCTCCCCCTCCGATTTCCCCCCCTTCATTCTTCCCCTCCTACTATCTTCTTCTTTTTTTATCTTAACATATATTGAACTATTTGTTTCAGAGATACAGATCTTTGATTCAACAGTCTTGCACAATTCACAGCGCTAACCATAGCACATATCCTCCCCAATGTCTATCACCCAGCTACCACATCCCTCCCACCCCACTCCCCACTCAAGCAACCCTCAGTTTGTTTCCTGAGATTAAGAATTCCTCATATCAGTGAGGTCGTATGATACATGTCTTTCTCTGATCAACTTATTTCGCTCAGCATAACACCCTCCAGTTCCATCCACGTCGTTGCAAATGGCAAGATCTCATTGCTTTTGATGGCTGCATAATATTCCATTGCATATATATTTACCACATCTTCTCTAGCCATTCATCTGTTGATGGACATCTTGGCTCTTTCCACAGTTTAGCTATTGTGGACATTGCTGCTATAAACATTGGGGTGCACATACCCCTTTGGATCCCTATATTTGTAACTTTGGGGTAAATACCCAGTAGTGCAATTGCTGGTTCATATGGTAGCTCTGTTTTCAACTTTTTGAGGAACCTCCATACTGTTTTCCAGAGTGGTTG
>NW_027800054.1:0-283 GCF_054177405.1 Leptonychotes weddellii | reverse complement strand
GATTAAAACAAACTGTGAGTATTTTTATTAACATAGAAATAGCCCAACAACTTGCCGTCTGGCACATCTGAAGTATTATTATGCAGGTTTTCCTAGGAACTGTCAAAAAAGATATGTTTCCGGGCGCCTGGGTGGCTCAGTTGGTTAAGCGACTGCCTTCGGCTCAGGTCATGATCCTGGAGTCCCTGGATCGAGTCCCGCATCGGGCTCCCTGCTCGGCAGGGAGTCTGCTTCTCCCTCTGACCCTCCCCCCTCTCATGTGCTTGCTCTCTCTCATTCTCTC
>NW_027800053.1:0-283 GCF_054177405.1 Leptonychotes weddellii | reverse complement strand
ACACATCTTATTTTTCCCCTTATGCTTCTTTGTAGCCCAACAAGACACATGCATGCCTATCAGATGAATAAAACATTAAGTTTTGTGATATAAAGTCAAGGTATTGGGGCGGAGCAAGATGGCGGAGAAGTAGGAGACCTGGATTTTGTCTCCTCTCAGGAATTCAGCTGGATAGGGATCTAACCATTCTGAACACCTATGAACTCAACAGGAGATCGAAGAAAAGAAGAGCAACAACTCTCTGAACAGAAAAGCGACCACTTTCTGGAAGGTAGGACATGCG
>NW_027800052.1:0-283 GCF_054177405.1 Leptonychotes weddellii | reverse complement strand
CACCAGGGGCGCCTGGGTGGCTCAGTTGGTTGAGCGACTGCCTTCGGCTCAGGTCATGATCCTGGAGTCCCGGGATCGAGTCCTGCATCGGGCTCCCTGCTCGGCGGGGGGTCTGCTTCTCCCTCTGCCCTCTTCCCTCTCGTGCTCTCTGTCTCTCATTCTCTCTCTCTCAAATAAATAAATAAAATCTTTAAAAAAAGAAAAGAATCTGAATCACCAGGAAGGGGACCCTGGGTGGCCCAGTGGGTTAAGAGACCAACTCTTGGTTTTCACTCAGGTCATG
>NW_027800051.1:0-283 GCF_054177405.1 Leptonychotes weddellii | reverse complement strand
TGATAATTCAGATACAGATGATAGTTGAAGCCAAAGGATTAGATGATACAGACAAAAAAAGACATAGGAAAAGGGTAGGAAAACTGACCAAAAATAGAGCCTTTGCAAATTTCTATAGGAGCAAGAAGTTGATTGGAAGGAGATGGTGGTGCCAGAAAGGTAAGGGAACTAGAACTGGCTGTGACAGAAAAAGCACACATTGGAGCCCAAAGGTTAAAGAAATGGAGAAGTGAAGCAACCAAGGCACTTGCTAGTGGGTGTAGCAAGGGGGGCTCATTTCAAG
>NW_027800050.1:0-283 GCF_054177405.1 Leptonychotes weddellii | reverse complement strand
GTCGTTGCAAATGGCAAGATCTCATTCCTTTTGATGGCTGCATAATATTCCATTGTATATATATACCACATCTTCTTTATCCATTCATCTGTCGATGGACATCTTGGCTCTTTCCACAGTTTGGCTATTGTTTCCACAGAGGTTTTATTGCCCTTACCGGCTAGCAAGCTCCCTTAGGAAGTTTATAACTTTGCCATGTTTCTGGGTTCTCCACGGCCTGTTGCATATTGGATGCTTACTGGATGAATAAATGCACCTCTCAGTGGTTCTGTTACAAAGACAG
>NW_027800049.1:0-283 GCF_054177405.1 Leptonychotes weddellii | reverse complement strand
TCCAAAATCAATCTGCTCTCCACAGCCCCCCAAAATCAAAATGTTAAAAGTACAACAAAATCATCATAGTATTCCTTGAACTTAAAAAAAAAAAAAAAAAAAAAACAACTATTTCAAGGCACATTTAATTTAATATCAAGAGTGCAATACAAAAGGCCCAAATACAATGAAGGAAACACATTCCCCCATTAACACCAACGACAATGCTCTTTCAACATGTGCCTGTTGAATGGAATGGGGATTTAATTTCACTACTAAAAAAAATAATGCAGTGAGTCTCATC
>NW_027800048.1:0-283 GCF_054177405.1 Leptonychotes weddellii | reverse complement strand
TTATGCACAAACAATGAATCATGGAACACTACATCTAAAACTAATGATGTAATGTATGGGGATTAACATAAGAATAAAAAAAAAAAATTTTCTCACCTCCAAACCATGATTGTGATATATCTCTTTTTCTTTACTTTCTTTGAAAAGACAGCCTCCCAAACTTTCCGATGAGTAGGCTTAAATGGGTCAGCGAGTCTGTTCTGTTGAGATAACCTCTCCAACACTGGAAAACTATTCAATTTAACCCAAACCATCGAAGCTTCTAAAGTAACCTAAGCATACA
>NW_027800047.1:0-283 GCF_054177405.1 Leptonychotes weddellii | reverse complement strand
AAGTGAGAGGCAGATAAATAAATGTGGTAGCATCATTATTCTGTGTGTAACCGAATAAACAAATCTTTCTAACTTATATAAAATAAATGTAAATGAGTTATCAAAGAAGATTGCCTTACCCTTTAGAGCTTTAGGTCCAAAGTATTGTTTAGGGAGGCTGATCAACTGACATGTCATCAGAGATGCCAGTCATCAGAGACTGCCAATGTGAGATGGAGCAAATACTCTCACATAAATCCAGACCATGTTGTGCAACCCCTTCTTAACCAGAATCTTGTACTAC
>NW_027800046.1:0-283 GCF_054177405.1 Leptonychotes weddellii | reverse complement strand
GCTAAATAAGATTAACAAAGGGTTAAACAAAGCAATCCAGTCCATTTCCTGCAGGATTTGTCAGAGCCTTTCTAGGGCGTTCTGTAGAACTACTGTTCCCTAGGACACAGTTGGGAAATATCAAGGTGCATTAGACCCACAGGCACAGAGAAGCCCTATAATGTGCCTCACTGGCCCCCAGAGCAGGACTTTCCAGAGACCGAAACCCAAGTGAAACGATGTGCTGCAGATGAGCCCAGCTGGGTGTGTGCGAGGTGCTGGGTGACAGAAGATCAAACAGAAT
>NW_027800045.1:0-283 GCF_054177405.1 Leptonychotes weddellii | reverse complement strand
TATTTTTCTCATTTAGTGCTCTGAATATATCATGCCAGTCCTTGCTGGCCTGCTAGGTCTCTGTGGATAGGTCTGTTGCCAATTTAATGGTTCTACCATTGTAGGTTACATATCTCGTCTCCCGAGCTGCTTTCAGGATTTTCTCTTTGTCTCTGAGACTTGTTAAGTTTTACTATTGGATGTCGGGGTCTTCACCTATTTTTATTGATTTTGAGGGGGTTCTCTGTGCCTCCTGGATTTTGATGTCTGTTTCCTTCCCCAAATTAGGAAAGTTCTCTGCTAT
>NW_027800044.1:0-3056 GCF_054177405.1 Leptonychotes weddellii | reverse complement strand
GTAAGAGGCAATATGGAACACACACGTGACATCCGCATCCTGGAAGGCGCTCTCCACGTCAGAGAGGTGGCGAATGTCTCCATGGATAAACTTGATTCCTTCTGGAATAGAATGAGCAGGGCTGCTGATGTCAAACAGAATCACATGGAATCCTTTCTGGTTCAGAGCACAGCCTAGGCGGAAACCAAAATAGCCACCTTCTCCTGTAATGAGGACAGTTTCCTTTGGAGATTTTTCGAAGTCCATGTGTGACAGTCAAAAGATCACTGGACAGCGTCGAAGACGGCAGCACCTGCAGACCGCGACAGGCCAGGAGCCCAAGCCTCGCGAGCCCGAACATTTGCTCTTTTTTAAATGCAGTTTTAGGATTCAGATGTTTCCCCAGTGTGTCTCTTTTTTTGTCTTTTACCTTTTACTTTTTTTTCACAAGAATTAAAACAATAATAAATGAAAATAGCTAAGGTGAGCAACAGGAAATAAATCAGTGATTCCTTTGTATCCAGGCCTGGGGACACACAAAAATTCTAGAAAGAGAATTTTAGAGATGGAAAGGACTTAGGGAGATCAGTGCTGGCACTTTTCTCATTTTATGGATGAAGAAACCGAGTTGCCTGGGTTGTCTGTGTAGCTAGCTGATGAGGAGTAGATTTGGAACTAGTCTGCAGGCTTTCTGATCCCCAGCTGTGTGTTCTTACCTTTGGTCCTACTTTTTCGCCTGTGTTTTCTTCTAACTTAAAGTATGGATGCTTCTTTGGTATTTATCATTGTGCAGCTTGGACTTTATCTTGGGTTTTGCCCCGTTTTTCTGATGATAGAGATTGATTGGGGTGGTGCAAGTTAGGTCCAGCACTTTCACTTGTCACTTTCCTATGTGAGAGCTCTGCTTCTCTCAGTTATTAAAAAAGCTTTTAAGAAAAGCACATGGTTCTCCACCTGACCATTTCATAAATGTTTTTCTTTATCCCAGTAAATGATCCTTGAAAAATCACTTGACTTCTCCCAGCTTTTTTCCTGATTAGCATAAATTAAGAGCCAGTCTTTCCAAAGCTTACCTCCCAAAGTTACATGTAGAATGACATCGAGTAACTTGGGCATTTCTTCATGCAAGGTCTCATTCATATCATGAGCTGCTCTATTGTTTTACAAAAATCAGTATTGGTACATTGTGCAAGAAGTCAAAAACTCCTCCCCCAAGACAGTGTTGTTAAATGTAGCTAAATAGGTCTGGATAGAATGGGCAATGTACAAAAATAACTTTAAAGAACAAAACTGGGAAGAGTGTTGAGAGACCACAAGGACTTGAAAGCAGAAATTAAAAGGAAAATGAAGAGAGCAAAGCAATGTGTTTCTCGTTGGGCCGAGTTCCCCTGAGGGACCCTGTATTCAAATACTCTTTGACATTGCATTTGAGTTCTTAGCTTCCAAAGGCCGCTGATACCACAGAGACCCAACAGTGTGTAATGGTTCCTTCATCTCGTGGGCCTCTAGACGCCTCCTATTACAGCCCCACGTTTAAAAATAGCAGGGAAATGAGAGAAAATCATAAACTCGCTATAATAAAATTAGTGCTTGCGTGAAAGACTATTGCCAGAGAACAGCTTTTAGAAGGCCCATGGCTGCCAGAAGGCCGCTGGGTGTTGGCAGTGTTCAAGTATTCACTGGCCAGCATGTTAAGACCCAAATTAGGCATTTTATTAAAGATAGAGTGTCTTTTCTTTATGATCGTGAGTGTAAAGAGATTTTTTTTTAAGTAATAGAAAATGGATCAGAAAAAGTGGATTGCCATAGTAAATAATTGTGTTACTTATTCTCACCAAAAAGAGAAGTAGAAATTAAATAATTTTGACTGAAGAAGCAATGTTACTGCTTTTCTCAAAAAGACTGATTAAGTGAAGGATGTCTAATAGCTTATACCTAAGGAACTAGATGTCTAGGTAAGGAACACCACCACTGCTGACAAAAAGCTAATTCTTTATTAATCTGTAAAAGGAGAAAAAAAGTAAGACTTCGACATGAAGGTATGGTGAGGATCATTGCATTTCCCATTAAATGCATACTTGCAGAAGATCTGGAATTCTCATTACAACTTGAAAGGAAAACTGATTCTCTCTTAGAATCAGATATTTTCAAACTAGTATGTCACAGAGCCTGCTCTGGTTCAATGGTTCTTGCTACTAAGTATGCATTCCCGTGGCAACTGGCTTTCATTCCCACATATATCATTAACATAGATGAGTCTTGAAGTCAGTCTGCTTTCAAGGATGTGTTTCAGTGACCTGGATGAAAAGATTTTTACCCAACCTTATGAATCAGTCTTTTAAAAGGATTTTTCTTGGCATACACCCCACCCTGTCCCTGCTGTTGAACTTGTAGTACTCCTTTCCTGCGCCCACTGCAGGCAGTAGTCTGGATCAGGTTTCTCTGCAATATTCTTGTTTCTAGCAGCCTTGGAAAGAATGAGCTGGAGGGTTTCAGTACTAATACTGTTACAAGGGCCATTCGAGTGAGAACCTTGGTTAAATCTAAAAAGTTGGATCAGCATCCGAAGCTTTCATTTTAAGTAAACTCTCTGCTAGGGCTGCTGGGGCCAGACCATTAACCTGGTTCATATACTCCATTTGCTTTTAATCTCTTGAGTATACAGAGTATGCATCTCCATTATTTGTTTTTTTTTTTTAATTTTATTTTATTATGTTATGTTAGTCACCATTCATTACATCATTAGTTTTTTATGTAGTGTTCCATGATTCATCGTTTGTGTATAACACCCAGTGCTCCATTCAATATGTGCCCTCTTTAATACCCATCACCAGGCTAACCCATCCCCCTCCCCCCCTCCCCTCTAGAACCCTCAGTTTGTTTCTCAGAGTCCATAGTCTCTCATGGTTCGTCTCCCCCTCCGATTTGCACCCCTTCATTTTCCCCTTCCTACTATCTTCTTCTTCTTCTTCTTTTTTTTTTTTTTTAACATATAATGTATTATTTGCTTCAGAGGTACAGATCTGTGATTCAACAGTCTTGCACAATTCATGACGCTCACCATAGCACATACCCTC
>NW_027800043.1:0-283 GCF_054177405.1 Leptonychotes weddellii | reverse complement strand
TGCTACACACATTATCTCACCACTGAAGAGTTAAAAAGCAGTGGCAGAACAGAGATGCCTAATCCTACAACAGAGCTATTATAGGAACTTTTTTTTCCACTGCCACCAAGAAACCAAGAATGGTCTAAAATGAGAATTAAATTATGCTGGTAAAGACCATTTTGTCGAGGGGCGGAGCAAGATGGCGGAGGAGTAGGAGCCCTGGATTTCGTCTCCTCTCAGGAATTCAGCTGGATAGGGATCAAACCATTCTGAACACCTACAAACTCAACAGGAGATCGAA
>NW_027800042.1:0-283 GCF_054177405.1 Leptonychotes weddellii | reverse complement strand
TCTAAAACTAATGATGTAATGTAGGGGATTAACATAAGAATAAAAAAATAAAAAATAAATAAAAATAAAAAAAATAAAAAAAATAAAAAAAAAACCCCAAATAAGTAGTAGAGCAACAATTTCCCATATTTTTCTCACAGATCTGGAAATACAAAATGTGACTTGTACCATTTTTTGCACACTGTTTCACATTTAAAGTTTTCTTAAACCAAGATTATTTTAAAATTGTTGTCAAAGAAAACTTTCTAGCCATTTCTCTTATTTTGTTTCCTGAAAAACTCAT
>NW_027800041.1:0-283 GCF_054177405.1 Leptonychotes weddellii | reverse complement strand
GGAAAATTGCCCCAAGAGGAACAGAAGTTTGGCCCCGTGGGACCTTAACCAAATTTATGTCTAATATGGCGATTTCATCTTGTTGTTTTTCCTACATACTGTAAACATCCCTGTTTCTCGTGTTCTCTTTTGAACCAGCTTTGTCATCCTGCATTGTCCCTCATTTGTGAATTACATAAGACCGATGCGTGCTATCACTTTTAAAAGAATTACGTTTAGGGGCGCCTGGGTGGCTCAGTTGGTTAAGCGACTGCCTTCGGCTCAGGTCATGATCCTGGAGTCC
>NW_027800040.1:0-283 GCF_054177405.1 Leptonychotes weddellii | reverse complement strand
GCAAAATCATTCAGACCAATTGTTTCTGGAGAGAGAAAGAGTATGTCTGATTCTCAATTTGTTAAAGATTTCATCCCCCCCCCCAAAAAACTTAAATAAAAATAGCACATGTACATACAACCATTTATCTGCAGTACAATAGCTTCCCTGCTTATAACTAGCATTATCTAAATTCTGGAATTTGTTTACTTCCAATTCCTTTGATATCCTCTACTTTTTTGTGTGTGTAGTTTTTAATTTTATTATATTTTGTTAGTCACCACACAATACATCATCAGTTTTT
>NW_027800039.1:0-283 GCF_054177405.1 Leptonychotes weddellii | reverse complement strand
CGAGCTGCAAAACAAAAACAAAGGAACAAAACACCAGTTCTGATTTCCCCCCGCAAGCATTTTTGCTTGGAGCGTGCAGGCGTCCCCATGAACAGATGATGCTTGCAGAAACTTTGGAAAGATGCTCCCGTTTCTTTCCATGGTAAATTCACTATAAATGCAATATTCTGTGATAATGCATGACATGTATAGAATTACGAATGTACAGTATACAATATAGATACACAATGTATTTATATATAAATGCATAGATAAAATTTATACTGTATAAAATAAAAACATA
>NW_027800038.1:0-283 GCF_054177405.1 Leptonychotes weddellii | reverse complement strand
ACGTTGGCTCTCTTCCCTGTAAGGTGATTGCACATCCCAGCCCATTTCTAGGGGACTTGTAGTGCTTCTCTATGGGTGGAGTACACTGCTTTGCCACATTACCAGGTTTGGCTGTGTGACTTTTTTTTTTTTATTCTTATGTTAATCCCCATACATTACATCATTAGTTTTAGATGAAGTGTTCCATGATTCATTGTTTTTGCACAACACCCAGTGCTCCATGCAGAATGTGCCCTCCTCAATACCCACCACCAGGCTAACCCATCCTCCCACCCCCCTCCCC
>NW_027800037.1:0-283 GCF_054177405.1 Leptonychotes weddellii | reverse complement strand
TTTTCCTTATTTTAGATGTGGAAACTGAGGCACAATCCCTCATCATTTTCAAGGAAATGTCCAAACTCCTCATTTGGGTACTCAAGGCCTCTCAAGGTCTGGCCCTGCCTGTCTCTCTGGCCTCATGTCTTGCTGACCTTGTTGTCTCTTGCCTTTTTACCCTCATTCTTCAAAGCTCAGTCCAGGCATCACCTCCACCAGGAAGTTTTCCTTGACCATGATCCTCCCCATTCCCCCCTTCCCCGCCCCCCAGGCAGGGTCATATGCTTTGCCCGTGTGTTCC
>NW_027800036.1:0-283 GCF_054177405.1 Leptonychotes weddellii | reverse complement strand
TTTTTTTTTAAAGATTTTATTTATTTATTTGACACACAGAGAGAAAGCACAAGTAGGCAGAGAGGCAGGCAGAGAGAGAGGCAGAAGCAGGCTCTCCACTGAGCAGGGAGCCCGATGCGGGACTCGATCCTGGGACTCCAGGATCATGACCTGAGCCGAAGGCAGTCGCTTAACCAACTGAGCCACCCAGGCGCCCTCAGATAGCCACTTTAAAAACAACAAGAAACACCAATTGACCAACCGAAATCAAATCCCCAACTCAGACACTTAAAAAAAAAAAAAA
>NW_027800035.1:0-283 GCF_054177405.1 Leptonychotes weddellii | reverse complement strand
AAAGTCCAACTGTGTGCCACGACTCGGAATGCCCCACATGTAGTAAAATCCAGCGTTCTCGAAGCGCGCTGAATGAGCCAGCCCGAGGCCTGTGTGTGGAGCATTGCCGGTGCTGGGCTCTGGGTGGGCTTCTTGCGTCATGCTCACTTTCATTCCCGTGGCGGCATGGGCAAGCACCCACTGTCATCCCCGTCACTGCCGTCATCCCTGTCACCTGCCGTCATCCCCATCACTGCCGTCACTGAGGGCGTCACTGGAGCCCTGGGAGAGGAAGGAACTTGAA
>NW_027800034.1:0-283 GCF_054177405.1 Leptonychotes weddellii | reverse complement strand
CCTATTCTAGTCTTTGCCTGTTTTTCTGTTGGGCGTTCTTTTTCTTACTGATGTGTAAGTATCATGTACACACACATGCATCTATATTAGGATTATCAAGCCTTTCTTTGTTAGGTATATTACACTTAACTTCTCCCAGCCTGTGGCTTATATTTTAATTTTATTTATGGGGTCTTCATTTGGTACAGCAGATTTTTTTAAGTTATGGTAAAGCCTATATATAATATATATAAAACAGAATCTGCCATTTCAGTCATTTTTAAATGTACAGCTCAGGGGCATT
>NW_027800033.1:0-3056 GCF_054177405.1 Leptonychotes weddellii | reverse complement strand
CCTGGTGGTGGGTATTGAGGAGGGCACATTCTGCATGGAGCACTGGGTGTTATGCACAAACAATGAATCATGGAACACTTCATCTAAAACTAATGATGTAATGTATGGGGATTAACATAAGAATAAAAAAAAAAAGAATTATCTGCATCTCTGTGCCAACCCACAATCACTCACAGGCCTTGTTTTACTAAGTAACACAGAAAGCAAACACTACAAAAGGGGAGAGAGGAGGAACCGTATATGGCTATTTGCCAATAAAGAATGCAAACTCTTTATTGTTTTGCCCCCTTACAAACACATTTTCTTGGTTTTAAGATGCCAACACCTATCAGAAACACTATCGACTTAGTAACAGCTCTTCAAGATGGGGTAGAAAACTGCATCACGTTCTTATTAATTTTCAGGTACATCCCAACCTCAAATATTAACATTAACAAGGTAGGAGTGAATGGCATCTGAAACAGGAATAAGCTAGTTCAGCGTGTCTAGCATCTAGAACAATCGAGAAATGCCACAAGACCTGCCTTTCCAGGACCCCATCACCCAAAATTGAATAAATGTTCAAGCATACTACCACTGGTGGATGACTTGGCTATCAGATTAAATACCTGCAAAGAGAAAGTTAACACCTTATGGTCTTGCTTTAATCAGAGCACTCACGTCAGGTTCTCCTGACGCTGGAAGAGAAGCAGTCAGAGAAGAGCAGTTAAGAAAGAAGCACAAGGCAGAGGGGCTAGAATGAACCAAGCAAGGGAGAGGCAGTCAGAAGATGCCCGGCTTGGAGGCCTGGAGAGGATCCCAGGAAGATTTCTACCTTTCTTGGGTGCGGCCTCCAGCACAGATAAACCCCGATATGCAGCTGAAAATCATCTGCATGTCCGCCAAATACTTCCAGTGTCACACCTGGGACACCAGCACTGATCTGGAAGGGAACAAACTTCGGACCAGCCAGATGGCATCTGGACACCAAGACTGGACTATTTTCAGGCTTCCACTATGATAAGCAGTGCTATAATGCATAGTCCTGTGCATACATCATTTTGTATTTTTCCAAGATTACCTTTGGAATCAAGTCCAAAAAGGTGGGATTGTTGTCAAGGGGTAAATCCGTATGTCATTGTTACCCTTTCAAATCCCTCTCTAAAAGGGTGTATCACCCTGCACTTCTGTGAGCAATGCCCGAGACTGCCTGTGGAGTTATCAAACCTCTGTACTTACGCCAATCTGCTCAGAAACTGGATCCAGGGAAGTTTTAATACGCACATCTCTTACTATGAATGAGCTGAACATCGTTTCATATATTTAAGGGTTATTTGCAATTTTTTTTAAATGTTTTCCATTTGTTCACATCTTTTGCTCATTTTTTTTCCCTCGGGTCAAACAGTCACTTTTATCTCAAGTTTTAATTACTAATAAATACAAATACACACACACACACACACACACACACAAAGGGAATATTAATTCTTTGTCTATGATAGATTACATTTTTTTCCAGTTTGTCATTTTACTTTTTTTATAGACTTTCTTCATGTATTTTTATTTCTAGGATATCAAATTCATCAACGTATTCTCTTATTGCTTCTGGATTTTGAGTCATAATTAGCAAGTTTCCTCTATACCCAGATTACTAGGAGTTTACCAATGTTTTCTCCTAATACACATATGATTTTACATGTAGATCTTTGATCTGTTAGGGACTGATCCTGATATACATTGATCTCACTCAATTTTTAAATGCAAAATGAAATAAAATCTTATATTCTCATATCACATTGGAAAATATTAAAAGGTATGATATTATCTAGTGCTAGTAAAGGAATGGAGAAACTGGTAACTTTGCTGATGGCAGTCTACACTCACGAAACACTTTGGAATGCCAATGTGGAAATAGCTCTCAAAAATTTAAATGTGCATCAGAATTTCTGTAACACCTGCTTGTACCACACACATGCATATTTAGAGACACACATATAGGCACACACATATATAGACACACATATACAGAGACCAATGATCAATTTTTAAAATCTCAGTGAACACTACTGACAAAGTAAAAAATCCAGAAAGCCTACATATCCATTATATGAAAAACATTTAAATAAATTATGAGACTACTGCTAAAATATCACTGAGCTGTCCAAAAAGCAAGATAAATCTGTAAATGCTGATTTATAATAATCGTTGTTAAATCATCAGGTAAAAGAAAGCAAGGTAAAGACAGGAGATCTTGTATTTGTTTTTTACAAAGGGAAATTCCATTCTAAGTAAAGAAAACTTCTGGAAGCACATACATGACACTGAGGTGTTTGCCCTTGGGAGTCAGATGAAGGGTGAGCCGTTCATGTGCCCCTTTTATATTCTTTCTTTTTTCTCTCTTCAAACTTGCATGGGCATTACTTTTATAACTGGATAAAGTGTAATCCTGAGAAGGGGCATGTTAATATTTCATTTATAACCATCTGTATTGCTTGAATTTCTTAAAGTATGTATTGCTTTTGACCAAACCTTTTTAATTTTTTTTAAGTTTCCTTTTCCAGAGAGCTTAGAATCAATAGTGTTCTTTCATTTTAAGGTGAGAATATAAAAAGCTATTTCCCTGCTGAGATCCATCATGAAAACAGTGACCTGATATACATTTTCTGAGGGACTTCTTTCTCCACTGCTAAAAGCTTTTGTACTCGCTGAACCAAGAAAATGATGGTCATTGGCACACCACCTACTCTGAGTGTGAGGAGAGAAAAACAAACTACTATTTGTTTTAATCAAAATGTATTACTTTCCAAATTATTTCTTTATATACACAAGAAAAACTGCTTTTAAATCTAAAGTAATAAAAATCTGATCAGCAATAATGACAATAGCCAGCATTACTGAGTACATACCACGCATCCAGCAATGAGCCAAGCATATCATATTCACTTTTTTCCCCACTTAATCTTCCCAATTTGAGGTAGGTTCATTTTTACTCTAATTTTAGACAGGGAATCTAAGACTTAGAAAGGAAAAGTAACTTGCCTAAAATCACACAGCAAGGGGCGGGGGGTGGGGGGGGG
>NW_027800032.1:0-283 GCF_054177405.1 Leptonychotes weddellii | reverse complement strand
AACAATGAATCATGGAACACTACATCAAAAACTAATGATGTAATGTATGGTGATTAACATAATAAAATTTTTTTAAAAAAGAGGAAAAAATAATGTATATGATTTACACTTAATCTGGAAGATAATTACTAACACTATTCCTTTGATGCTGATTATCTTCTATTTCATTTATCTCCCTCTTTGTATTCAAAAATAAAAATCAGAAATCATGTTAAACCCAAAAGGTGATTTTTTTAATTAAAAATATAGACTATACAGAATGAAAAAATAAATAAAAAATAAA
>NW_027800031.1:0-283 GCF_054177405.1 Leptonychotes weddellii | reverse complement strand
CTTCTCCCTCTCCCACTCCCCCTGCTTGTGTTCCCTTTCTCTCTGCATCTCTCTCTGACAAATAAATAAATAAAAATCTTTTTAAAAAATTTAAAAAAAAATTTTTAATGAGCCAGTCATTTACCAACCCATTCACTCACCTCCCACTGCTATATGCCCACAATGTGTGGGGTCACAGAAAGACCAACATGACACAGCCTCTGCCCTCAGAGTTTATGGTCTAATAAGAAACATGTCCATATGTCCTTCAGCAAGAATGTTAATAATTAAGTCTCACCGTAGT
>NW_027800030.1:0-283 GCF_054177405.1 Leptonychotes weddellii | reverse complement strand
GTCCTTCTGGGTCCTCCGCGGGGAGACCCGGTCTCTGTCCCGCCAGTAATAGGAAGGGCGCCCCTTTCTCATGTGGCTTCCATGCAGGGCCTGTGGGGGCATGTCTGCCACGTCAGGGACGCTTCAGCGAGCCCACCCACGTGGGGAAAGCGTGCCGGGTCTCACTCAGGATTTGGTAAGCGGGACAAGAGCCTGAGTGGGGTGGGGCTGGGGTGCACACGTGTGTTCGCCTGCCCCACCCCCAGCTTGTGGGCGTCCTCACGCCCCTCCCCTGCTCTGCCCC
>NW_027800029.1:0-283 GCF_054177405.1 Leptonychotes weddellii | reverse complement strand
GCCGGGCGTTCTTGCACCCAGCGGTCCCGGCGTTGGCCTCCGAGGGTTCTGTGCTGTCGTCCTGGGGGTCGCTCCTGAGGGCCTGGCCCGGAGCCCGCCGCTCCAGCCTCCCGGGCTGTCGTCAGCCCCCCATCCCCGTAGTAACCCCCTTCCTGGTTAAAACCCCTGCCGTGGCTTCTATTTAGGCTCTGATCCCTGCCCCCACACAACCATGCATTGCTCTCAGACTCAGGAAAATCGTTTTTAAAATACTAAGAGCTTTCTAAGGTCTGCGTGAGCGTAA
>NW_027800028.1:0-283 GCF_054177405.1 Leptonychotes weddellii | reverse complement strand
TAAAATGCTACCACGTCTACCCCTGACTTGCGGGCATAGATTAGGGATTCTCAGCAGGTGGTTCCTGGACCAACAATATCAGCATCACCTGGAGACTTGTTAGAAATGGAAATTCTCGGGCGCCTGGGTGGCTTAGTTGGTTAAGCGACTGCCTTCAGCTCAGGTCATGATCATGGAGTCCCAGGATCGAGTCCCGCATCGGGCTCCTTGCTCGGCAGGGAGTCTGCTTCTCCCTCTGACCCTCCTCCCTCTCATGCTCTCTCTCATTCTCTCTCTCTCAAAT
>NW_027800027.1:0-283 GCF_054177405.1 Leptonychotes weddellii | reverse complement strand
CACGAACAATGAATCATGGAACACTTCATCTAGAACTAATGATGTAATGTATGGGGATTAACATAAGAATAAAAAAAAAAGAGAAAAAAAATAGTATAGAATGATATAAATAGTAAAATATTAAAATTTCTAAACAATTATTTATGGAAATTATATCAAATTTCTCTTCTTATATATCTGTGTCTTATTATCATACTATCTGTTAGCTTGTAAATTATATTACAATCTCTTCCAGATTTTAAATTTGTTGAGCTCAGGAGATTGTGTTTTTCCCTGTGATTTT
>NW_027800026.1:0-283 GCF_054177405.1 Leptonychotes weddellii | reverse complement strand
TTAATCAAATACACATAAACCAATCAAATACATATAAACCAATCAAAGTGATTAATGATTGAGCAACCAAGATTTACAACAGGCTCCGTAGAAAATAAAGCTAAGGATACAACATCTATAGTATAACTTACATTTTCAAAGTGGCAGACTTTCCTTCTATTCACTTTTTTTTTATTTATTTTTTATTCTTATGTTAATCCCCATACATTACATCATTAGTTTTAGATGAAGTGTTCCATGATTCATTGTTTGTGCATAACACCCAGTGCTCCATGCAGAATGT
>NW_027800025.1:0-283 GCF_054177405.1 Leptonychotes weddellii | reverse complement strand
ATCATAACCACAGTTGTAATAAATGCCTCTGTATTTGCATTTAAATAGTATTTTCATCCACAGATCACAAAGAGGAAAGCTATCTTTTTTTAAAGATTTTATTTATTTATTTGAGACAGAGAGAATGAGAGACAGAGAGCATGAGAGGGAGGAGGGTCAGAGGGAGAAGCAGACTCCCTGCCGAGCAGGGAGCCCGATGCGGGACTCGATCCCGGGACTCCAGGATCATGACCTGAGCCGAAGGCAGTCGCCTAACCAACTGAGCCACCCAGGCGCCCAAGAG
>NW_027800024.1:0-283 GCF_054177405.1 Leptonychotes weddellii | reverse complement strand
TCTTCCTCCTATCCTGGACACTGACCAGGCATTCAGATGGGTGTGTGTGTGTGTCCGTAAGTGTCCTGGATCCTCATCTGTGTTTGTACCTCTGCGTCTGTACGTGCACTCTGACTCCGTTCGGGGACGTACCACCACACGTATACGTGGACCAGGGTCCCGTCCGTGCACATACCTGCACACGTATGCGTGGACCAGGACCCTGTCCGTGCACATACCTGCACACGTATGCGTGGACCAGGGTCCCGTCCGTGCACATACCTGCACACGTATGCGTGGACCA
>NW_027800023.1:0-283 GCF_054177405.1 Leptonychotes weddellii | reverse complement strand
GTCTCAGCCTCTTCCTCTGCTTTCTCTGATACCTTGTGTTGAGGGGCAGGAAGCTGGGGTGGAGGGGAGCACCTTGCCGCAGGCTGGCAAGGGTGGGATTCTAGGCTCCCCACTCTATCTTTGCTGCTTGTGGGTGGGGGTGAGACTACAGTTTGTTTTTATTTCCATCTTCCTGCAAGTGAAAATCTCTAAAATGGAACGCTTAACCTCACTGAATACACAAAGTGAACTCAAAAATCATAAATCCTTAGGCTAAACATACAATTTTTTAAATATACAGCTT